>NC_092876.1:263069657-263373229 GCF_028372415.1 Notamacropus eugenii
ACCATGATACCAGCTGGAACATACTACTGACAACCTGGGAAAGAATTTTTACATACAATAAAATCCTAGATTCAATGTGGGTTGCTGCCTGCCTGTATTGCTTAATTTAATGGGACGATATAGTAAAGAAGAAAGATCCAAATCACTGTGAAAAGTATTTAGACCTGCTCAAACCTGGGTATTTTCCAAAGTAAGATTGCAAAGAACTAAGACAGTATGAAATTAGAGAAACAGTATTTTTCTACTACATCCAGCCATTCCTTTCTGTTCACTAAGTAGATGATCTGACCACATTCCCTTCTCTCCAGGTACAAAGTCACCACCATAGTGAGATCTTGGTACTTCTTATAATAATCTTATAATTAGTCTCCTTTCTTCCAATCTCTTTCTAATTCAACTTCTACAAAACAGACAGAAAATAAACAAATCACAACTTCCTAAACCATAATTATGATCATGTTATTCAAGTTTCTTATTAAGTCCTTGGTCTTGCCTTATTTTATTGAATAAAATGTTGACTCCTAGATTTAGCAATAAAAGCCCTTTACAATCTGGCAACAGCTTATGTTTTTAGACTTATTTCACATTACCTCATTTTCAGATAGTGTAATTTTTTATTGCTTCTTCAACTACGTATTCTACTTCAAAGTATACAAGTTTGCTTTCTCCAGTGTCTGAAATATGTTCTATATTTATCTTTACCTCATAGAATCCATAGTTTCCTGTAAGCAAAGGTTGTATATCAGATTCTACAGGAAACCTTCCATGATTCCTGTAGTAGTTGGCTCCTGGAAGCAAGCAAATTTGTATGTATATGTGTTTCCAATGCCTTGAATAAAGTAGGTGTTCAGTAAATGTTTGTTAAATTGAATTGAAAAGTTCTTATTGATATTTGGCAGTCATTTAAAAAATATACTACATCATTATCAAATACTTGTGTATTATTTGAAATATAAGCAAGATATTGTGGTACAGTGGGGAATATGAAGGACAAGGTATAAATCTCTGTTCTGATTCAAGAAGCTTATTATCTGGTGGAAGGGACTAACAATAAATTACAAATCATAAATAGCAATAACAGGGTAGCATCTGATTATCGCTAAATGAATGGTGCAGACAATTAGCAGCAAGGGGAAAGAGGAATCACTGTGGGTTGGTGAAGTGGGAGAAAACTTAAATCATGAAGAGAGCGAAATCTGAAATAAGTGGAAAAAGAAAAGAGAATGAACAGGAACATAGCACCTTTCCATTACCACTGGCACATCTGTGATTGTTACCCTCATTACTGAGAGTCTCTGAATTATTCTTCCTAATTTCAATTGCCTCCCATTTTAATATACCTGTTATATTTCATCTTAATTAATATTTACTTTAAAATTTATAAATGACTTTTTAAACATTCTCAAATTTCCCCCAATATCCTTTCCCAGACTCCTCTCAGACAGATACACCATATAACAAAAGGTATTCATTAAAGACATAAAGAGAAAAAAAGGACACAAATCAGCACCACAGATGAATACAATGAAAAAGTCTGATAGCTGTGCAGTGTGCAACAACTGTGGACTTCCTGCAAACATGAAGATGAGGTTTAGGAGTGTCTCCTCATATCTCTACTTTCAAGTCATACTTGGTCTTTATCATTTTGCGATGTCCACTTTTGATTTGTGTGTGTGTGTGTGTGTGTGTGTGGTTATTCTCTCTATTTACACTTCCATACTTGTGTATATTATTTTTTTGGATCTGCTTACTTTACTCTGCATCAGTTGATGTAGATCTTTCCATGCTTCTCTGTATTCATCATATTCATTGTTTCTTATAACACAGTAGTAATATTCCATTACATTCATGTACCACAGTTTGTGTAACCATTCTTTAATTGATGGGCATCTACTTTATTTCCAATTCTTTACTATCACAAAAAGTGTGGCTATTAATATTTTGCTGTATATGAGGACTTCTCATCAATGAATTTCTTGGGGTATAACCACAGTGGTGAGATCTTTGGGTCAAAATGTTATGGGTATTTTGGTTACTTTGCATAATTACAAAATGTTTTCCAAAATGTTTGTATCAATTCAAACACACACACACACACAAAAAAAAAAAAAAAAGAAAGAAAAAAATGGACATTGGTGTCTCTATCATCCCCAACCCTTCCATCATTGACAATGACCCCTTTGTAGCATATCTCCTCACTTGTAAGATGCAAGGTGAAGTCTTTGGGCTGCTTTGATCTATCTTTCTCTTATTATTAGTGATTTGGAACATTATTTCATGTAGCTGTTAATATTTTGCAATTCTTCATTTGAGAACTCTTTGTTTTATTTATTACAACTTATTGACACTTATCTATTAAAGAACAATAGTATACACACATAAACATGCATATATATATACACACATATGTATGTATATGTTTTGTTAATTATTCATATGGCTTTCAGGGATGGGGAACCTCTGGCCTTGAGTCCTCCTGTGGTCTTCTAAATCCTTGGGTGCAGCCTTTTGACTGAATCCAAGTTTTACTGAAAAAATTCTTTTATTAAGGAGACTTGTCCTTTGAAGTCTGGATTCAGTCAAAGGGTTACATGTGTGACTTTGAGGCCACAAGTTTCCCACCCCTTGTAGATAAGTGATTATCAGATAAATTTGATACATAGATTTTTCCCTTCTTCAACTGCTTCTCTTAATTTTTGCCATTATATGTTTTCCTCATTTTCTTTGATATTCCAGATCTTTTAGCTTTCAATTGAATTTTGTTACTGTGCTATCAAGATCTATGAAGCATCTCATTGTTAATTTGATTGGTAAGAAACCAGAATTTTAAATTAACTTTGAGAGTATTGCCATTTTTATTTTATTTATTTTGTCAAGCTAATGAAGACCTTTGACAGTGTCAGTCATGACGGCTTGTGAAAAATTATGGCAAAACTTGATTGTCCAGAGAAGTTTGTCAGTATTGTACATCAGTTTCATAATGACATGCTTGCCTGGGTTCTGGATAATTATATCAATTATATCAATTGGTTTTTTTTAGTATTAACCATCATTGCATCCCTGGTATAAATTCAACTTGGTCATAATGATTTATCAGATATATTATTGTAGCTGGTTTGAAAGGATTTGAATCATTATTCATCAATGTTATGAGTCTACAGTTTTCCTTCGGTGTTTCATCATTTTTGTTTTAGTTATTAAGAATATATTTGTCTCAAAAAGAATTCTGATAGGATTCTTGTTTTCTCAAATAGAGGAAAAATTTGTGTAAAATAGGTATTGTGTTTTTTTTTTAATTTTATTAAATTCTCCTATGAATCTAGTAGGACCAGGTCTTCAGATTTTTTTAATTCAATGTTTTATGTTAGTTTTTTATTTTTGAATTTGCTGTCTTTCTTTTTTGCTTTACCTCTAATTCCAGAATATAGGTTATATCAGAGAGAAAAAAGTAAGAATGAATAGAGTCAATATAATGACTTTTTAAAGGAAAGGCTGCAGAGTTTGTATTTATAAGTATCTCTTTTATCATCACAATTGCCCTGTGAGTTAGGTGCTATTATTAACTCTATTTTACAATTGAAGGGTCAGGGGAGGTATTGGAGTGAATGGGGGTCAGTAAAGGATGGAGGGAAATATGGTTAGTCTCCCAATATGACTTTTAGAAGTGTTTTGCATAACTACACATGTATAACCCATGTTTTGCCTTCTCAGTGGGGAAGGAGGGAAAGTGGTTTTAAAAATGAATGTTAAAAATTGTTTTTGCATGCAACTGGGAAATAAGATATACAGGCAATGGGTTACAGAAATCTATCTAATCTATCTTGCCCTACAACAAAAAAGAGGGGATGGGGATAAGAGAAGGGAGGGGTGTGATAGAAGGTTGGGCAGATTGGGGGAAGTGACAGTCAGAATGCATGCTGTGTTGGGGTGGTTGGAGGGGAGACCTAGGGAGAAAATTTGGAACTCAAAATTTTGTGAAAGTGTCTGTTGAAAACTAAAACTAAATAAATAAAACAAAAATTCACAAGGAAGCAAAAATAGATGGGCAATTCTCAACACAATGTGTATTATTCATCCTATAGGCTTTCCTGAAATGATAATTTATTGTTACAGATTTTGAATCCTCTCCTATGTTCTGATATGCACATGCAATGCTTTTTTTCCTTTCTTACTTTGTATTTAAGTTCTAATGTTTAAGTTTATGATATGTTTCTGTTACTCTTCTCTATTCTGAACTTGCATTTTGGCCTTTGAGCTAAAAAAAAAATCATCTCAGTAGTATAAGCATTATGAGATGATTACCTAGATGCAGTCTACCATGAATATAAAAAAAGTATGAGTGAAATTCAGGAGATAATGACTGAATCTAAAGCTTTAAAACCTGATTGAAGTTTTCAAACTTCCAGTGCTGGGAAATTGTGATGGTTTGAGAAGTATGAGATGGCACTTGATTTAAATTTAAATAAGTATTTTTAAAGAATCTACTATGTGAAAGGCTTAGCACTAGAAACACAAAGACAAAAAAAACCCAACTTGCCCTTAGGGGATAATATATTCTTCTGAGGAATAAGACATATACAGAGATTAGTACATATGAAGTAATTTAATAGGGAGAATTGGGAGGTAAAGCAATGACCTCTGGAGTTAGACATACCTTAGTTCTCTCATTTATAAAATATAAGTGATAATACCTACATACTAAAATGAGATAATTGTATATAAACAGCTTTACAAACTTTAAAGTACTATACAAACGGTCTCCATTATTTTTCCTTGCTTCATATTTAGGATATATAGGTAGAAAGCTCTGTCTTGTTTCTCTCCTTTTATATGTCTATCTCTACCTATGCATCATTCATTCATCCATTTCTCCAGGAAACTGACTAAAAGCTGTGATTATTTCATAGTCATGCTACTCCATATTGCATTATTCCAGTCAAGTGTCATAAACAAAGACTGCAAAACAACAACAGCTACAGCATTCTGCCATGGTATTCTGTTACCAAGCCCATGCTTATTTTTAATCAACTTAGTGAAAATACTTCTTCATTCAAGTTTCTTAGCATATAGAGTTTCTTTGCAATAAACAAAATAACTCAAGAAACTAAAAGAAAAAAAACAAAAGCAAAGTTTAATTCTTTGTACTGTTCAATGAATTATTGTCATTTTTATTTTTAAAAGACTTTTGCAGGAGAAATGAAAACACGGGAATTTACTACCAGTTTTTACACAGGAATAGGTGAATTTCTAGAACTTAATATATATAGCATGTATATAATCATGGGTGCTTTAAAAATTAACTCTTCTAAAAAGAGGAAAGAAATTAAAATTTGTTTTAACTATATTCTTGGTGCTATTTGTGTCTGTGCCCTTAAGATATTTAGAATTTTTAATAATTAATTTTGTTTTTACTGAATTTAATAAATAATATGGTTTAGAATATAATTTTTATATGAAAGCTCATTTATGTATGTAAACATGTATATATATATATGTGTGTGTGTGTGTGTGTGTATATATATATATATCATATATATATATATATATATATATATATATATATAAAATAAATATTTCCTAATTCTAAATATTTCATTTTGGATGCTAATTAAGGATAAATAAGGGAGAGCTAACTCATTCCATTGCTGTTCTCATGATGTCAAAGGAATATGAAAAGGGCCCTCAAGACATGGAGAGACCCCATGAAGACTATTTATGAAAAAATTTGGATCAGAGTTGTACAGATTGGGCAGACATGGATGAACTTCAGTTGCCTTGTTAGAGGAAATACACATTCTGTAGATTCACAGATCTATGGGATTATTATACTAATCTAATCCTGATTTGTCACTTACTACATTTGTGACCTAGGACAAGCCCCTTAAGTTCACCAAGTCTCAGTATTTTCATCTGTTAAATGAAGAGGTTGTACTATGTGGAATTCAATTCAATAAATATTTATTAAGTGCCTTCTTTGTTTCAGCATGGTGCTAAGCGCTGGAGATACAAATAAGGAAATAAAAGATGGTCCCTGAATGCAGGGAGTTTATAGTCTCATAGGAGGGGAAGAAACACACAAAAGGAAGCTAAAAACCAGCAGGGATATTGGGAGTGGGAATGGGGAAAGAGAAGATACTCATCATATTCTGTGGAGCTTAAATTAAGCAGAGCTGGAGATGGAATGTAGAGTTAGTGGAAATTTCCTTCCAGTTATAAATCCATGAACTAATTAATAAATACTGATCTAATTATCTATAGATAGTATATACATTATATACATATATGCATATATAATATACAAATGTATATTTATGTATGTACTAAATATCTAAGGACTATTTTTATAGGTATATTGGATTTGTCACATAATTTTACAATTTGGTAATCTCTTCTAATTTTTTTTAAATCACTCCTATAAATAATTGCAAGGTATATGAACACAGTGTGAATCAGGTATTTAGATACAAAACTAACATTGACTTTGCTGATGAAAATGATTTTTTATCATTTCAAAGCATTTTTATTATTTTCTCTTTTACTTCCCCTAAGGGAAGTAGTAGTACTAAAACATTTCCTGCTGAATACTCTGATTTTTCTATGAAATGTCTATTCTTGAAAAAATGACTTATTTAAGCTTACTTAAGACATAATATGAACCTTTCAGATTGTTCTAGGTGAATGTGGCCTTGGAGAGTTTGGGAGAACTCAAGGAATAAGCTAGGGCAATACTTTATTACATATTATATGCCCTCCCCAACATTTGTTCTGTCTCCTACACTTTGCTAATTCACTTTAGAATCCTGTCTGAGATCTAGTCTTTGTTTCTGATGTTAAAATTTGGAAAATATATCTTTTGGTATTACAATCTGGGAAAAAAACATGTTATACAAAAATTAATTTTTTTGAAGAAAGCAATCTGTGTTAAGGTCTGAGAATAGAATTTGTATGAAGGTAATATTCACATTGTCCGAGAATATAGTCTACATAAAATTAATATACTTCATTTTTAAAGGCTACTGAAAACCAGACAATGAGACTAAAAAGTATAGTAAAATAATAAATAATCATTTACATAGAAATTTGCTACTTGCAAAGGGTTTATATATACATATAATATTATTTCAACAACTATGTGACATAGGCACTATAGATATTAATATCTTTCCATTACAGAGGAAGAACATGAGTCTTAGAACAAGTCACATGTAGTGACTTGCTCATGGTTATCCAGCTATTGCCACATGCATGAAATAAATCCAGGAATCAAATGTCTTGCCCCAAGACCAGTACTAAAGGTGCTGAGAAGGAAAAAAGTTTGCAGTCAGAAAACACTATGTTTTGTAAAATCTTTGATTTCATTGATGTAGGCACTCACTCCACCAATGTTGATTTTCCTAAGTTATTTTGTTTTTGTTTTGTGCAATTATTGTCTATATTTTCTTATGAATCTCCCATGCAGTCATAATATCTTGCTTGTTTGATTTTTTTTTTTTTATCTTGGGGAACCAAGATGCCATTCTGACTATTTTTTTTCCTCTCTCCTTGCTACGAGATCACCTTATCTACTTTTCCTGTTGTGTATAATCACAATACTTCTTTGTCATTTATGTCACTCATATTTACTAACATCATATGAACTACTTATTGTGCCTTTCCATTGTGTTCTGGGTAACTTGAATCATAATTTTTCCAAAAAAATATTCTATGATGGTATGATTGGTGGAATATTAGTAGGAATTAGATTGATTTATGCATCATCAAGCATTTTGGAATCATTGTAAAGACTGAAATTTAAGGAATATATCCCAATATGCTCCTAATCAATTCTTGCTGAATTGAGAGCTTCTTCATTGCATGATTATCAGACCAATGCAGATAAATGTATGAATGAATGTCCTGTGAACTTAAAGAAAGCTGCATGTCATAGCCTAGACAATATTCAAACACTTCAAGGATCTCATCTGTGTAGATACAGATAATGTCCTCTGAAAGCTATGTGATTTTTTGACAGTTATTGTGGATAATTTGTTAAAGTCATTTCCCCACAGCCTAAGCAGTGATTATCCTTTCTGAATTCACTGAACTGGTTCCCATAAAGTTAGTCAGCCAGGCAATAAGTCAAGAAGCTTTTTTTAAGTATTTATTTTGTAAGGGACTGTGGTAAGTGATAGAATACAAATACAAGTAGAAAATAAAGACAGTCCTTGCCCTCAAGAAACTTACATTATAATGGGGAAAGATAACTCATGTAAAGAAGCTGAAAGTGAGGAGGACAGAGGGTAAAAGAAGAAACATGGAAGTTCAGTCTCAAGAGAAAAGATACATTGACGACCTTGGTACTACATCCTCTTCCCCTTTAACTGGAAGTTCTGATGAGAGAGGTTACAGAATTTGAGGGGTACTTTCAAGCCGTGAATTCATAGGCCTGAGTAAGGTTTTAGGATAAAGAACTAGACCATGACAAAGGAATTCTGGAGTGCAGTCTCATTGTCTGCAAAGACATTCTATAAAAAAAAAAGTATTGTTAGATTCCATCAAAAAGTTTTATACTGTTCTGCAAAACTGAGCTTTTGTACAGTGTTTTGTTTAACTTTTGAACAGAACATCTTCTAATACAATGGCAAACATCTTAATTAAACACATATCATGTTGTTTAGCACTTTTCTTCATGCCAATAATCAATGCACTATTGAACAAAATTATCTTCATGTAGCATTCTATTATACATTTTTGTACAATTATGAATTTTTAAAGAAATAAAATTTACAAGATATGACAAATTAAATGAGGTGCCAAATACTTGTGCCAGTTTCCATGGGAAAACATTAAATAGTATTTTTTTCCTTTCATTGATCCCTTAGGAATAAATAGCATATTTGGTAAAGTGATTTTTTTAAATAAAATGTCAGAACTTCCCAAAGGAAAAAAGAGATCTCCAACTTGAGGATAGTGCATGGTCGAACAAAATTACTTTTCAAGAGTTGCTTCTTTCTGGCAATGAGGTTATTGTTTAAAAGGAGCTATTAAAATAGGTAAAACATGATCTACATGCAGTTGAGAGATATGAGAGACTTTAATGACAGTTTTGTTATCATATTAAAGGTTAATGTTGGCTAAAACATTTGATAAATGACAAGTATCATTCTGCAGTAAATCTTCAAGCTTAAACTTCTCATTTATTTATGTTTTTATTTTTATTTGAAATAATGTCCAACATGTTTACCTTAGTTTGATCCATTGTGATCAAGGAATGATAGATATTTTATTATCATTTATTATTCTTCCTATTTCTTAAAATTTGTGAATTAGTAGTAACTTTTATGGATTTTGCATCTGTTTCACAAATCACACACAGGAGGCACTGGAAGTTTTTGGACTCCAGCCTCTAACAGGTTCACTCTTGATCTGATAAGATAGGAAGAACACCAACTCCTACAGTATTCCTTGGTCATTTTTCTTGCAGGGGCAGGTGAAAATATAATAGAAGCTACAACTGCTGCAGAATCCCCTAAGTCTCAATGGGGGCCAGTTGAGGGAAACACAGATTCTCTCCAACCCTTGATGGGAGCCGACCAACTCTCACACAGCACGACACTTTCATATTCCCTTATGAGTTCCACACTTACTGATCAGTGGCCACTTGCTTTATAGGATACAAAGAAGGCATCTTGCCAACATTAAGCTCACAGGTTAACTCCAGCAATATTGTCATTCAGAGCAAGTATAGTAGGAAACACATTATGTCACCCCTATGTGTCACTGTGCAGATGTTTACAAGTTATAAGGCTGGGAAATATTATCTAACACCTGGAAACTAGAGATTGCCATGCTCATGGATCCTGAGAAGCTAAACTCCAAAAAGGATAACAAAATCCTCCTTACTTACAGCAGTCATGCCTAAAGAAAAAAATGATACATTGTATTGCCATCTGATGGTAAAATTTAATGAAGTGAGTCTGATCACATTGGTAATGATGTTCTCTTTAAGAATCTAAATTGCAAACTCCCTTTCCTGCCCATCCTATTCAACTGTTTTATGGATATATGTATATAGATAGATAGATAGATAGATAGATAGATAGATAGAGAGATAGAGAGATAGAGAGATTGATAGATATAGATACAGATGTATAGATATATAGAAATATAGATACAGATATAGATGTATATAGATATAGATAGATATAGATATATATCCTCCTAATTCATCATAGAAACTCCACCCAATATTCTGGGGACCTTCTTCAGTTTCTCTTGACATTGCATGAAAGAAATGCAGTTTTTCCCTCTTTCCCAAGTTTTCTTGAGTAAGTTTGGTATATAGATGAGAGATAACTTGTTGGTAGGGAATGTTTGAGGCAACATATTGTGAAAGACTAATTTTATTTACCTCCATCCTATTCTATCCCCCATTTATTCTATTCTCTCTCTTGATCCTGACCCTCCTCAAAAGTGTTTACTTTTAATTATGTCCCCTATTCCCATTTGTCCTCCCATCTATCATCCCCCCCACTTAGCCCCTTCCTTCCTACTTTCCTATAATGTAAGATAGATTTTCATACCAAATTGAGTGTGCATGTTATTCCCTCTTTAAGCCAACTCTGATGAGAGTGAGGTTCACTCTTTCCCTCTCATCTTCCCCCCTTCCCCTCCACTGACAAAGCTTCTTCATGTGTCTTTTATGTGAGATAATTCGCCCCATTCCATTTCTCCCTTTTTCCTTCTCCCAATATATTCCTCTCTCATCCCTTAATTTGACTTTTAGATATCATCCCTTCATATTCAACTCTGTCCATATGCATACATACATGTATGCATATATATATGTATACATATGTAGGAATGCAAACAGTTCAATTTTAGTAAATCCTTTATGATTTCTCTTTTGTGTTTACCTTTTCTTGCTTTTCTTGATTCTTGTGATTAAAAGACAAATTTTCTATTCAGCTCTGTTCCTTTCAACAAGAATGCTTGAAAATCCTCTATTTCACTGAATAACAAATTTTTCCCTGAAGTATTATACTAGGTAAGTGATTTTTGGTTTTTATTCTAGCTGATCTGACCTTTGTAATATCTTATTCCAAGCCCTACCATCCCTTAATATAGAAACTGCTAGATCTTATGTTGCCCTGATTGTGTTTCCATAGTTCCTGAACTGTTTCTTTCTGGCTGCTTGTAATATTTTCTCCATGACTTAGGAGCCCTTGAATTTGGCTACAATATTCATATGAGTTTTCTTTTTAGCATCTCTTTCCAGATGTGATTGGTGGATTCTTTCAATATCTCTTACACACTGGTTCTTGAATATCAGGGCAGTTTTCCTTGATAATTTCATGAAAGATGATGTCTAGGCTCTTTTTTTTTATCATGGTTTTCAGGTAATCCAATAATTCATATTATTCTTGGAGGCATTGGATGTAGGAGTTTTGATTTTGTTGTCTTCTTCTGTTTGTATACTTTGGTCTATCTTGTCACCAAAGTAAGATTCTATAGTCTGATTTTTTTCCCATTTTTACTCATTTCCCCAACCATTTTACTTGACTTTTGAGCTCTTTGTCAAGGTAGTTCTCTGCTTCCAGTGAGTTGGGGGGTGTACTGTCAACCACTCAATCCCCCCACAATCTCTTGGCCTAGAGCTCCAGAAATAGTTGTGTCTCTTCCACTTCTGCAGCTACTAAAGGTTACTCCATCCCCTCCACCACCCAGAGACTGGGGCCAGACCACTCTACTCTCTCACACAGATCAGACAGGCTTTTTCCACTGACCTTCCAATTTGTCACCAGTGTTTTGGGGTTGTGAAATATGGAAACCACCATAGGTGCCAGAGATTCAGTCCCCCTCTGCCAACTCCTGCTCAGGTCCTGTCTGTGCTGACTTGGTGCTTTGCTCCCAGCCTGGTGTGATAGCCACTTCCCTTCAAATTTACAGGCTATCTTGCACTGGAGATTTGCTTCACTCCATAGTTCTGTGGGATCTATAGCTCCAGAATTTGTCTAGAATCATTTTTTACAGGTATTTGGCTGGGTTTGAGAGGAGAGCTCTAGAAGTCCCTGCTATTGCTCAGTCATCTTGACTCCACTCCCTAATTGGATTTTCATACTCTTTTACCATTCTTTTCCCTAAAATTTACAAGTAAGTTCATATTCTAAAACAGTAGTTGATTTGTGCTACCTATCTGTGCTTGGTAAGTATGTCAAATGCTTGCTGACCACCATCTTATTTCTGTTCTTTTATCTTCATTACAGCAACTGATTTACATTAGTTGAACTTCTACATGGTATTAGTATAATTTTTTCTATGCCCTTTCACAATTACTAATTTTTCACATCCCAACAACTTTTCTGAATATAACTCGTCAGGATTGGATTGTTTCAGCTCCACACCATATCACTTCAATCCAATTTTCTAACTTTGTGCAAATTTTGTTGCTATTTTTTTAACTTTTTAACATTTGCTTTTTAAGCACTTAGGAAAATTATGAAATGTGAAAATGTACATTTACTATATCTGACTAATCAATCAAATATATACCTATCTAATCTGTTAAGTCAAAATGATATTACTTTCTTTACCTAAATATTTCAGTGAATCTGTGAAGTTTTCCTCCAGTAACATCCATGTCTAGCTCTCTTGAGGACCTTTCTTCCATGTCTTCCCACATACGTAACAAAAAGAGTCCACTAAATATGTTGGGCTTCTTCCTTAGGTTCTTCTCATATTTTAGCAATACCAATAGAACCTATAGCCTGGACATTGTACTAGCTCATTTTTCTCTCTCTAATCATACATTTGTCTACTTATATTCTTTGAACCACTTTTTCTGCCTAATTCTTCCTATGTAATTCTTTCCAGCCTATTTACTACAATATTCAAAATAAGTATAAAAGTATCCTGTATTTATAATCTCTTTTGGAAGGATAGACATTGCAGAATGAAATCAGATACATATGAGTGACTTTGAAGAAAGATTTAATGATAATTGTTGCTATTATGTATCAAGTTTAAAGAACCACACATAAATATAGCTACACGGTTTGAAGTATATGCATATATGTATATTTACAATATTTATCAAATACTTACTATGTGTCTGTCATTGTGACAGAAATGTACATATACTCTCACACACTTACATACATAGATACATACATATGCATATATACATGGGTACATATATACATGTACACATTGATAGATATTGATAGATAGAAAAAATTAAGCACATTTTCCCATTTCCCATTTATAGCCCATTAGTGTTTGGGCTATAAAATTTTACTATTATGGTTATGTAATTTATGCTTAAAGAAGAAAAAAATGTCAACCTAAATCAAAATTATTTTAAGTTCCTGGAAGACTAGGATTCTAACATTCATTTTTGTTGTATCTTTCCTGCCTGGCATGCACTAGGTGCTCAATAAATGCTTATTAAATTTTTTAAAAAAACAGAGAAACATTTTGGAAAGTATAAATTCCAGGAACTAAATGATTTTTCAGTCTGAACAGCTAAAGGATTTTATCTAACTTCCCAATCTGTCTAGCTGGTAGACTTCATCGCGTCAAAATCATAATGAATCTACTGAATGTATAACCAGATTTGCCAGCTAAACTAATGGTAATTAAGACTCATAGAAGGACATATTCCCATACATCTGTCTCATATTTTTTATCTTCTCATTATATATAGTCCATTACATAGTAATCCTGTCACTTATAATAGTCTCTTTATTAAGATTCTTTTAATGGACATATACCTTTTTTTTAACATGTATTCCAGGACTTGTATTAATAACGTGTCCTCGCAAATTGTATCTAACTACTTAATGCTCTCATAGTCTTTTACTTGAAAGAAGGAACGTAAATTTACTAAGTATATAGAATGAAAAAGTTCATTGGTCATATTGAGGAAAATTTTAGCTCTCCAAAAAGTATGCAAATCATGGTTCATCAAAATGGAAATTAGTTCAGTCAGATAACTACTTTGCATTTAGAAACTTATCAACACAATTAAGCAGAAAAGACACATATATGGAACAGGAATAAACAAGGCTAGAGTTAATGAAAGTGAGAAGATATAGACACTGAGATGGACTATTAGAGTCAAAAGTGGAGAGTAGAAAGTAAAGTGAAATTGCCTCTAGAAACAATAGACAAGGTAGTGAAAAATACTCTTCCCAAGATTCTATAATTTTTGTTCAAATTTATTGGATCTCCTTTATAACTAGGGGATAAAAAGTCAAGCAAATTTCTGAACTTCTCAAACTTTCAGAAAGAAAGAAAAATACAAGCTCTAAAGGTGGGATGGACTAGTACTGTCAGATTCTCTCATCATGCCAGGGAGAGAGAAGACAACACAGGCATCATTTACCCAATAGACAAAGCAGTAAAAAAAAAAAAAAAAGGAACAAAGGAGAATCATCTTCCATCCCTTTAAAAAAAAATGTCTCTATCCTTCAATATATATTTTTTTCAACTAGCAGAATACAGATAACATCAGTACATCCTGCTTTCCCATGATAGGAATAAATAGAAATGTGCTTTGGTCTATTATTTGTCTTTCTATTCCTGTCTGGCCCTTAAAATAAGCTCCTTTTCCACATAAACAAGTTAGATGGCTACACAAAAGACCATTATAAAGGACAGAGCTATCTTGTCAAATGATCAATGAATTTACTTTGAAAGTAGGGTGGGTGGGGAAGGAGAACGAACACAGTGAGAACTATTGTTATAGTATTTTGAGAAATTTTAGTCTGGTAATTATAGATTGGGCTTGCATAAATTTTTAGAACTAGTTTCAATTATGAGCAAAATTTGGTGTTGGAACGATGAATTCATGTGAAATATCTTTATACTATATGCTTGATAAAATGGTCAGACCAGTATAGTCAAGAAGATGGAGGTCTGCTTTTTTCAAGAAGCAAAGTAAACTTGAAAAAAGTTCTTCTACAACATTCATGAGGCTATTTCTCAAATGCTTTCTCTATGCTTATGAATATGTGTATATATATATGTATGTGTGCATATGAAATATATTTATATGTATATATATGTGTGTATGTGTACATGTGGAGTCTACTCATACAATGTGTATATATATATGTGTCTGTGCATGTATCCTTCCTCCATGAAGAAAAGAGAGACTCCACTACTAAGGATTTTTGTAATCTGTTATGTCTGCCTCTTTATGATCCCATTTAGGATTTTCTTGGCAAAGATACTGGAGGGATTTGCCATTTTCTTCTCTAACTCATTTTATAGATGAAGAAACTGAAGCAAACAGGATTTATTTGACTTTCCCAGGGTCATACAGCTAGCACATGTCTGAGAATTGATTTGAAATCAGGACAAAGAGTTTATTTAGGCCTGGCACTGTATTCACTGTGCCACCTAGTTGCTAAGGATCTAGGCAAGAGCTTTATGCAAAATTCAGTCCTGAAGGTGTCTTTGCTTTTGATAAGATGTGTTAGAATCCCTTTGGTCATGCTCTTCAGCTTATTAAACCCATATTCCAGCTTCATGGGGCAAATTTACTTAGAGTTTGTATATAGTTTAGGTCACAGCCTACCTCTTCAGTTTACCCTTGAAAGGCACATAGGAGTTATCCAATGTACAATGAGTCAGGCATGGGACAGATAATGTATTCCAACATATAGAACAAATTCAAACATAAAGGACTCACAACATACATTAGCAGAACAACTTTTTTAGTTGAGATTTTTAGAATGAGATTCCCTAACTTAATTTTTAACTGTTGTTGCAATCTGCTAGGAAGTTGATATACCTAATCAGAGCATTAAAGCAATTTTCCAGGACTTTTTATCACTATTTATATTTATGATTATTTTACATTTCCTATTGATTGTATATACCTGCTGATAAATTGGTCAGGGTTGGACTAATCTTATTGGTGGCCATGCCCAAGAGGCTTAAGTATAGTTGCCATGTTTTCTTCTGGCACCATTCAGTTATGATCTGGTGGGATCCTCACACTTCTCAAAATCACAAGATTGACTTTAAGCCTAGACACTATAAAGAGTACCAAAAATCTTAATTCAGCTTTAAGTTTTAGTAATTTTACTTTAGTAGATACTCACGTTTAAAACTGGACTCACTTGTCTAAGTTTGGGAAATAATAAACACAAAGAAGAAAAAGGTAGCAAGGCATTTGGGCACAAGAAGCTCAACTAATCAAATCCCACCCCTCACTGGAAGCTTTCTAGTTAAATTATTCTACCAAGGGAGTTAAAGGGGGAACAAAAAAGACTTTCTCTTTTTTCTGACAATGCCAGAACCCACTCCAGGTCTATACTATTGCAATAGACTGCTGCTTGATATCCTTGCTTCAAATTTATCCCTATTTCATTCCATCTCCCATTCAGTCCTCAAAGTGATCCTTCCTTCCCTCCAGGTCTGATCATGTCATTTTCCTCTTCAACAAATTCCAGTGACTCTCTGTTCTCTCCAGGATCAAATATAAAACTCTCTGTTTGGGCTTTTTAAGTTCTTCCTAGCCTAGCCTATTCCTCCTTTCTAGACTGTAGGTCCATATTCTGCAAAGTATTGACATCTACATCATTTCTATTTCTGCAGCTTGATGCTTCATCTTCTGATTTTGCATTTTTACTGTTCCAAATGCCTGAAATGTTCTACTCTGTCTCCTAGCTTTCATGGTTTCCTTACGCTCTTACCTACATTCCCATCTTCTGTAACAAGTTTTGTTTTTTTTGTTCTCCCCAGTACCTCCTTAAATTTTAGTGCCTATTCTCTGAGAATAATTATAATTTATACAATAATATAATTTATATTTTATATAGATATATTATAAATAAATATATTTATATATAATTTATATATAATTATACTATATTAATATATTACATATTCATATACTATATATTATAGTTCATAAAATTATAATTTATTCTTTATATATCTTGTTTATATATAGTTATTTGCATGTGCCTTCCACTTCCCATAAGATTATGGTCTCCTTGAGGTCAGGGGCTGTTTTTATCTTCATAAATGCTTGTTGACTTATTGACTTGATTTGATTTAGCACTCTGTCCCACTGTCCCTGCCGTTGTGACAGCATAAGTGCAAGAAGCAATCCAGGATTTATCATACTATACCAAAACTAAAAGTTTTTTTAGCACTAGGTCACCATATGGACCAGAAGCAAACTCCAAGGGTCTTATGGGGTCAATTTGATCTAGAAAGGTTAACTCCAAGTATGCTCCATAGTACTGTCCATCTTTAAATAATTTCATCTGACTGTTCCTTCTCAGTCTTTTTTTGCTAAATCATCAACCATATCCCATTCCCTCCCCTAACTATGGGTGAGCCACAAAAATCTGTAGTGACCTCCCTATCCTCCACACAACTGCCAAATTAATATCCCCAAAGCACAAATAAGACCTTATCACTAATTGCTCAATAAATTAAATTTGTTCCCTATTTCTTCTAGGTCAAATACAACCTCCTCTATATAGCATCTAAGGGGCTTTTGATTTTTTTTCACAAACTGGATTCACCAACCCTTTCTGAGTTACTCAACATTACTTTACACAAATTTATAGAATGCTACTCAAACTGGGGTTCTTCACTCTATGAATTTGTACAGGCTATCTCCTGCAGCAGCAAACACTCTGAAAAATCCAGGACAGCCTGTTAGCATTTTCTAAAATGAAAGCAACTTTTGAGAGATCAACAATTTTCTTTAATCACATATATCAACAGAGAAAATAAAAGGAAGCAGAGCCAAGATGGTGGAGTAGAAGCATGGACCTGCTCTACCTTTCCACCCAAAGCCATTAAAATATCTGTAAAATGACTCTAAACAAATTCTAGAGCAGCAAAAGCCACAAAATGACAGAGTGAAAAAAAATTTCCAGCCCAAGACAGCCTGGAAGGCAGACCAGAAGGGTCTCTCACACCAGGCTCAACAGAGTGGAGTCCAGTGTGGGACACACCAGCAAAGATAGAACTGGAACACGCTTCAGGGTGCTGAGTCATGGGCAGTTGTTGTGGTTTCCAGATTTCTCAACCCAGAAACATCAAAGACAGCTGCAAAGGTCAGTGAGAAAGCTCTTTTACCTGGGTGAGAGGAGAGTATGGTCTGGGCCCAGTCCCAGACCCAGTCCCAGGGCGGCTGCAGTGACTGCCCCAGAATGGCCACTTCTGGCACTCCTGAAGTACAGACCTTGGGGGAATAGAGTGGTTGATCTGGGTCTCAGTCCTGATTGGAGGTCCTGGGGTGAGAAGGAGCACTGGTGTGGTGGAGCCCATGGCAGCTGTGGAGAGAGAATTCTACTAGCAGTTCTACAGCAGAAAAGAGTGATTTTGGTCACTCACAGGTCAGAGTGCAGGCCAGGAGAGGAGTAAACACCTCTCCTTTGACTACACTGCTTTGGAGGAACTGAAAACTTACAAATCACTAGAGATATCTGAGGGAACAAAATCTCTGAAGCTTGGGGTAGTATACCTTCCATTTGACAAAGGACTTAAAAGTGAAATAATTGACTCAGAAAATGCCCCAAAAGAGGAAAAAGGTTATTTTCTTGGTGAAAAGGTATTTTCTTCTATCCTTTAAGATGAGGAAGAGTAACCATACAACTGGAAGAAGACATCAAGGTCAACACTTCAACATCCAAACCCTCCAAAAAATATGCAGTAGTCTCAGGCCATGGAAAGGGTCAAAAAGGATTTTGAAAATCAAGTAAGAGAAATAGAGGAGTAATTGGGAAGAGAAATGAGAGAAGTCGCAAGAAAATCATGCAAAACGAGTCAACAGCTTGCTAAAGGAGGCCCCTGAAAAATGTTGAAGAAAATAACACCTTTAAAAATAGACTAACCCAAATGGCAAAAGAGGTCCAAAAAGTCAGTGAAGAGAAGAATGCCTTAAAAAGTAGAACTAGATAAATGGAAAAGGAGGTCCAAAAGCTCTCAGAAGAAAATAGTTCTTTAAAAATTAGAATGGAGCAGATGGAAGCTAATGACTTTATGAGAATTGAAGAAATTAAAAAACAAAACCAAAAGAATGAAAAAATAGAAGACAATATGAAATATCTCACTGGAAAAACAACTGATCTGGAAAATAATTCCAGGAGAGATAATTTTGAAATTATTTCTCTCCATGAAAACCATGATCAAAAAAAAGTTTAGACATAATCTTCCAAGAAATCATCAATTTTCTAACAATTAATATCAATCAATATTCTAGAACCAGAGGGTAAAATAGAAATGGAAAGAATTCACCAATCACCTCCTGAAAGAGACCCAAAAAGAAAACTCCTAGGAATATTGTAGCCAAATTCTGGAACTCTCAGGTCAAGGAGAAAATATTATAAGCAGCCAGAAAGAAACAATTCAAGTTTTCTGGAAATGCAATCATGATAAAAGAAGATTTAGCAGCTTCTACACAAGGGGATGGCAGGGCTTGGAATATGATATTCCAGAGGTCAAAGTAAGTAGGATTAAAACAAGAATCACCTGCCCAGCAAAACTGAGTATAACACTTCAGGGGGAAATGGACATTCAATTAAATAGAGGACTTCCAAGCATTCTTGTTGAAAAGACCAGAAATGAATAGAAAATTTGGCTTATGAATACAAGAATCAAGAGAAACATGAAAAAGTAAACAGGAAAGAGAAGCCATAAGACACTTATTAAAGTTGAACTGTCTATCTTCTTAAATGGAAAGATGGTATTTATAACTCATGAGACCTTTTTCAGTCCATGTACTCATGTACATATACACACCTACACATATACAATATATACACATGTGATATATAAATGCATATATATACATATATAATATATGCATATATATGTAAGTGTGTATGGGTATGCATGTAGATACTATATATGTGTAAGTATTGGTGTGTACATGGGTATATATGTATATATGTCTGTGCATGTACATGGATATGCATATACACATACACACGCATTTTATATATACATATATATATACACACACATATACATACACACATACATATATATATATAGACAGAGGGCACAGGGTGAGCTGAATGTGAAGGGATAACCTAGTAAACAAAATTTACTGTTGAATGGAATGTGTTACGAGTAAGAAAAAGGGAGAGGTAGAATGTAGCAAACCATCTTACATAAAAGAGGCAAGAAAGAGTTTTCACAATGGAGGGGAAAAAGGCGGAGATGAAAGGGAATAAGTGAACCTTACTCTCATGAGATTTGGCTTCAGGAGCAAATAACTCAAATGGATATGAAAACCTATTTTACCCTGCAGGGAGGCAGGAGGGAAGGGCAAAGGAGAGGGAATAGAAGGGATAGTAACTTGGGGAAAAGAATAATCAGAAGCAAACACTATTGTGGGAGGACAAGTCAAGGGAGAGAATGGAATAAATGGAGGGCAGGATAGAACAGAGGGAAATATGGTTATTCTTTCACAACATAACTATTATGGAAATGCTTTGCATGGCTATACATGCATGACCTATATTGAATTGCTTGTTTTCACAACAAAAGTGGATGGGGAGGGAAGAAGGGAGACAATATGGAACTCAAAGTTTTAATAATGAATGTTAAAAATTGTTTTTGTATGCACCTGGGAAATAAGATGTACAGGCAATGGGGTATAGAAATCTATTTTGCCATAAGGTAAATTAGAGGGGAAGGGGATGAAAGAAGGGTAATAATGGGAAGACAGACTGCAGGAAAGAGTGGATTAGATGCATGTTGTCCTTGAATGGGGAGTGGGGAAAGAAGGAGAGAAAATTTTGAATTCTAATGCTTGTGGAAGTAAACGTTGAAAACTGAAAAAATAAATAAATTGTATATTCAAATAAAAGAAGAGAAGCAACATCACATAGTAACCACTTATATTATTTTTCCATTCCTTCATCTAAAAAAATTGCAAGCAGAGATATAAAAACCAACAGAGAGGGCTTCTAACTGTCTGATCGTAAGCAATACATACATCACAGATCAACAGACAGATTGCAACTATCTGACCATTACATAGACACATAGTTATCAGAGAGACAAGCACCAAAATCTGAGTTTTCAAATAAGAGTGGGAGGGTAAGAGGGGAGTTCTTTAATGGCTACCCACAGACTCATCTGGCAAATGAGTATTCTTCCAAAGAATAAGCCCCCAAAGCAAAACCTCCTCTCAAGTACAGCTGGAAGCTGTACTTGACCCAGTGCCTCATTAACAATTAACAAAAGGTGTGGATCTTCCCACAAGCTTCTGCTAATCAAACTTCCCTTAAGAGGCTCCACCTGAGGCCTTTTAATGGCTGGGGAAAATTTTTAACTCCCATTATTACATAAATCTCATTAATGTTACATCCCTCCAAGACTAAGATGTCTTCCCTTCTTACTTCTGCCACTTATTGCAGAATGCCTAATTTCCTTTAAATTGCATCTCAAATTTCGCATCCTACAAGAGGCCCTTCCTGTTTTCCCAAACAATTAGTATTTCCTCCCATCTTTGCATTCCCACAAAATTACCTTGTATTTATTCTGTAACTACCTTTCAGCTATATATACATACCTATCTTATCTCATCTTATAGGATATATACTCCTTGAGGATAGGGAAAGTTTTTGTTGTTGTTCTCATCTTCAGCATCTAATGCCAAGCATTTATTAAGTATTTAAAATACTTGGTTGTTGATTATGTCCTACTGTCATCAGTGATGCCAAGAAGCATTACTATATAGCTTCAGGATATCCTTCATGAACATTCTGTATACAGCCTACAAACACCATAAGACTTTATACTTTCTTCCTAACCAGTGCACTAGACTACTGCCTTCATAGTCTGTTCTCTCCAATTCATCTCTCATTCAGTTATTTCAATCTCCCTAATGCACTTTTCCCATCCCCAAAATCCTTTAGTAGCTTCTTCTTTACTATAGAATTAAAAATAAACAAAACAAACAACCAAAATTTTTTAACTAAAATAATGATCATTTAAGGCCTTTCACACTCTATCACCAACCTATTTTTCCAGTGTTAGTTCATATAACTCCAAGGACCTCTATATTCCAGGCAAACTGGACTAGCTCTTGTCCTGTTTTGTCCTGTATTCTCTCATCTTCATGTACTCATGGAGGCGCTACTCTCTAACTAGAATACTCTCCTTCTACAACTCTACCTTTCAGTTGGGGCAGCTAGGTGGTGCAGTGGATAGAGTACCAGTGCAGGAGTTAAGAGGACCTGAGTTCAAATCTCACCTCAGACACTTGACATTCACTAGCTGTGTGACCTTGGACAAGTCACTTAATCCTAACTGCCTCATCCTGGGTCATCTCCAGTCATCCTGATGAATATCTGGTCACTGGATTCAGATGACTCTGGAGGAGAAGTGAGGGTGGTGACCTGCACAACACTTCCTCACTCAAAACAAAGTCAAGAGCAAGTCATGTCATTATTTCTCTGATGGCATGGTCTTCTTTGGAAATGAAGGATGTACACACACACAATTTCAAACACACCTTTCAATATCCTTCTCTTCCTATAAGGTCCAGTATAGATATCACCTCTCTCATGAAGCTTTCCTTGATCTCCCTAAATTGAGGGTGATCTTATAGCATTTTGACAAGATACAGAATAACATATATCATTGTGATTTTTGTTCATGTTCTATTAAAGTCCAAGCTACTTTACAAAGGAAGTGTGTATCTTTTTTCCCCTCTTTATCCTGATATTTTCAAAGGCCAGCATAGCCTATAATTTCATGCAACAGACATTTATTAAATTTGTATCATGCTTAATTTTTTTTAAATGTAGGTACTTCTCATTTGAAATGGAGTCAAACTGTAAGACAAAGTCAAAAAAGAGTGAGTGTAAAGGAATTTCATTAAATTGATTGGAGGTGAGATACAATTGAGATTTTTGAGCATTTTATGTTAACTTAAAATTAACAAACGATCTTATCAGTGAAAAGTATTTACTCCATTATGAGTTGCCTGAGAATTAACATTTTTAAATTTGATTTATGCAACTTTCATTTATTAAGGGAAAAATAAAGTATCTTAAAAGATGAACAGTAAACAATACTACCTCTTTTCTCTCCATACTTTAAAAATGGTTGAATTGTTCAGTTTCTAGTCCCATCAATGTCACATCCTTTTTTCTATATCATATTTTATTATTCCTGGTCTAGATGAAGGAAAAAAAAGAAGAAAGAGGAGGAGGAGAAAAAGGAGGGAAGGAAGGAAGGAAGGAAGGAAGGAAGGAAGGAAGGAAGGAAGGAAGGAAGGAAGGAAGGAAGGAAGGAAGGAAGGAAGAAAAAAACAAGAAGACAACATGGAGCATCATGAAACCTACTTGGAATTTTCCCTATGTACTCAAGTTCTTGGTTGCAGCAACTTCAGAAAGTTCTGTAGCCTTACTGCAAGATGACAGAAACATCAGAGTCTCCAGCAGCCCTGATAATTAAACACTGACTAATGCATTGATGGACATTTTCAACCACAGATACTGGTATTTTGATTCATATGTGCATGATTTAGCATTAGACTAACTCATTTCAAACTTCAACACTGTGTTAAATAATTAGTTTGCCTTAGACTAGGTATCTGCCTAATTATTTTTCTCATTTCAGTATTCTTTGAAGGTTCAGTGAAGTGAGTGGTGAAATGGAATAAAGTTTTCATCCTAGGTTCTCATTAGAAGTAGATACTGTTAAATAACTGTCCTAATTCTTCAAATATTAAATATTAGTGGTTTTCAAATTTCCATGAGTTTTGTTCAATTATTCTGTAAATGGAGTGGCTTTCATTTTGATTCAGAAGTATGTAACAATAATTTAAATGATTTATATGCTGTTGTTTGCCTTGAATGTCTCATTCTGCTCCTAGATCAATTACCATGAGGAAGAATAAATGTTAAAATATAGTTAGTTTGCTTGGAATCTTTGGCTTCTGATAGTATGAAAGGACACAGTTAGGGTCTTTGAACTTCTTTCATATATTTCCTGGGTGTTTTATAGTGAATTCAGTATCCTCTTGATTTATTTGTAACGTCATCATTTTAAAACAAAGGCATTGTTAAGCAGTGTCATTTTGTTATTATGACATTAAGGAAAGGTCATAAGCACAGTTAATTAAGAAATAGCATGGGAGGCGGAGCCAAGATGGCGGAGTGAAAGCAACGACTCACCTAAGCTCCTGGAAAAACTCCTTTGGATATCTCTGGGGGGAGAGTCTGACCAGACTTTGGAGGTGTAGAATCCAGTGGGAGACGGACTTTGACAGATTCGGAGCCCAGGCTGGACTGGAAGGTCCACGGGAGGGATCTGTTCCGCGGGGGTAAGACCCCGGCGCACAGCGCAGCGCGGTCGGCGCGGCAGGGCGGAGGCGACCCAAGGGGCCCGAGAGTGGCGGGCGAGACCAGCGGAGCAGGAGATAAGCCAGGCCGAGCCAACGATATCAGCGCAACAGCCTTTGAAATCCTCAACCTAAAGACGGAACTTCAGTGGGTAACTACTTGAACATCCAGGAGCTGGGATGCCGGAGTGATCAGTAAGTGCTCTCCCCTCCCCCCCGATGACCGTGAGGGAACCATAAAATTCTTCCCCAGATTAATCCTGGATCAGTGGGAACAGCAGAAGGGGGCGGGTGGTCTCATAACACCAGAGGCTGGAAAAGTGGCAAAGGGGGATTCTTCCCACCGTGGTGGAGGCTATCTGGAGGGACAGACGACCCAGGGCAGAGAAAATTCGCACTGAGACCCAAGCAAGCCTCAGCCCGGGAGACGAGCCCCAGGAGGGGCGGGAACTCGCATTAGCCTCTAGGCATGCCCCAGCCCTCCAGGGGAAAGGGAAGACAATAGGGAAGCTGGGATCACCATCCCCGGACCTTGCCTTTGCCTCAGGCCAGCTGAGGAGATATCCTGAGACCAGACCACACCTCCCACACACCTATCAAGCTAACCCCAGGGTTGATCTGGGAAACAACAACAACAACAACAACAACAACAAAAAAGCCTGCTTTTAGCCTAGACAAACATCAACTCAACTTAAAAGATCTGTATCTTCTGACTGAAAGAACCAAAAGCTACAACACTCAGCCAACATCATGAATCGGAAAAAGCAGACGAAAAGTGAAAAAACCATAGAATCTTTCTATGGGGATAAGGACCAAAACACAAACACCAAAGAGGTTAGAGCTGAGACTGTACTTCCATCTGAAACCTCAGAAGGGACTATGAATTTCTCGCAAGCACAACTAGATTACCTGGAACGTCTGAAGAAGGATATAAAAGAAAAACTGGCCAATGATTTTAAAACTATAAAAAAAGAATTCACTGATGAGAACATCAATCTGAAAAAGAAAATTGAAGAAATGGAAAAGGAAGTTCAAAAATTAACTGGAGAGAATAATTCCCTAAAAGGAAGAGTTAATCAAACGGAAAAGGAAACTCAAAACCTAATAGGGAAAATTGATCAGATGGAAAAGGAAACCCAAAACCTAACTGGGAAAATTGGTCGAATGGAAAAAGAAGTACAAAAATTAAATGGAGAAAATAGCTCCTTAAAGGGAAAAATTGGCCAGATGGAAAAGGAGATGCGAAAGCTAACTGAAGAAAACAATATGATCAAGATTAGAATTGGGCAAGTAGAAACTAATGACTCAATGAGGCAACAAGAATCAGTCAAACAAAATCTAAAGAATGAAAAGATAGAAGAAAATCTAAAATATTTAATTGGAAAAACAACTGACCTGGAAAATAGATCCAGGAGAGAAAATCTAAGAATTATTGGCCTGTCAGAAACCCATGATGAAGAAAAGAGTCTGGACAACATCTTCCAGGAAATCATCAAGGAAAACTGCCCAGAAGTACTAGACTCAGAGGGCAAAATAGTCATCGAAAGAATCCACCGTTCCCCACCGGAAAGGGATCCCAAACTCAAAACCCCAAGAAATATAGTTGCCAAATTCCAGAGCTATCAAGTGAAGGAGAAAATACTACAAGCAGCCAGAAAGAAACAATTTAAATATCAAGTCACACAGTCAGGATCACACAGGACCTTGCAGCTTCTACATTAAAAGATCGAAAGAATTGGAACCCAATATTCCGTAAGGCAAAGGAGTTGGGACTCCAACCAAGGATCAACTACCCAGCAAAGTTCAGCATAACATTTCAGGCAAGGAGAAAGTCATTCAACGAAATAAGGGATTTCCAGAGCTTCCTGACCAAAACACCAGAACTCAATAGACAATTTGATCTTCAAATGCAGGTCTCCAGAGAATCATAAGAAGGTAAACAGAGGGGAAAAAACAAAAACAAAAACTTGCAACTCAATTAGGGCAATCTGTTTACCTCCCTATAAGGGAAGATGATACCTGTTAATCTTGAGAACTGTGCAGCTATTATGATAAAAGGGATATATGTAGAGGGAACGGGCATAAAGTAAATGATGTCATGTCAAAAATATGATTTAAGTATGAGAAGGGAATGTAATAGGAGGTGTGGAAAGGGGGAAGCAGAAAATGGCAAATTATATCACAGGAAGAAGTACAAAACTATAGTAGAGGGAAGGAGGGGAGGGAGATGAGCATTGTTTGAGAGGTACTCTCATCTGATTTGTTCAAAGGAGGGAACAATAATCTTAAGCAGATAATCCTAACTAGCTCTATAGGTAGTAGGAGGGGAAGGGGGAAGAAAGGGGAGGGTGGCTAAAAGGGAGGAAAGAAGCAATAAGAGTAAAGGGGACTAAAAGGGAGGGGGGCTAAAAGAAGGAGGGGAAGGCTGCAGGAGGAGGGGGAGAAAAGTGAATACTATTGAGGAGGGGAAGGGAGACGGGAGAGTTAAAAGCACAAATGGTGGGAAAGAGGGTGGAGGGAAATACACAGATTGTAATCATAACTGCGAATGTGAATGGGATGAACTCTCCCATAAAACAGAGACGGATAGCAGAATGGATTAAAAGCCATAATCCAACAATATGCTGCTTACAAGAAACACATTTGAAATGGGGGGATACACATAGGATAAAGGTCAAAGGATGGAGCAGAATATATTGTGCCTCAGCTCATGTAAGAAAGGCAGGAGTAGCAATCCTAATCTCAGACAAAGCAAAAGCAGAAATAGATCTAATCAAAAGGGATAAGGATGGAAACTATATCCTACTAAAAGGCACCATAGACAATGAAGCAATATCATTACTAAACATGTATGCTCCAAGTGGTATAGCATCCAGATTCTTAGAGGAGAGGTTGGGGGAGTTGAAGGAAGAAATTGATAGCAAAACTATACTAGTGGGGGACCTCAACCTCCCCCTCTCTGAACTAGATAAATCCAACCTCAAAATAAACAAGAAAGAGGTTAAGGAGGTAAATAAAACTCTGGATAAGGTAGATATGATAGATCTTTGGAGAAAATTAAATGGAAATAGAAAGGAATATACCTTTTTCTCAGCAGTACATGGAACATTTACAAAAATTGACCATGTACTAGGACATAAAAATCTCACAATCCAGTGCAGAAAGGTAGAGATAATCAATGCATCCTTTTCAGATCATAATGCATTAAAAATTACATGTAATAAAAGGCCATGGAAAGAGAAACCAAAAATCAATTGGAAACTAAATAATCTAATTCTAAAGAAAGATTGGGTTAAAGAAGAAATCATAGAAACAATCAACAACTTCATTCAAGAGAATGACAATAGTGAGACAACATACCAAAACTTATGGGACACTGCAAAAGCAGTTATTAGGGGAAGTTTTATATCTCTGAATGCTTACATAAATAAAATAGAGAAAGAGGAGATCAATGACTTAGGCTTGCAGTTGAAAAAGCTAGAAAAAGAACAAATTGAAAATCCCCAAGTAAATACCAAATAAGAAATACTGAAAACCAAAGGAGAGATTAATAAAATTGAAATAAAGAAAACTATTGAATTAATAAATAAAACCAATAGTTGGTTTTATGAAAAAACTAATAAAATTGATAAACCTTTGGTTAATCTGATCAAAAAAAAGAAAGAAGAAAACCAAATTACTAACAGTAAAAATGAAAGGGGTGAACTCACCTCCAATGAGGAGGAAATTAAAACAATAATTAGAAACTACTTTGCCCAACTTTATGCCCACAAATTCGACAATCTAAATGAGATGAATGAATATTTTAAAAAATACAAATTGCCCAGATTAACAGAAGAGGAAGTTGAATACTTAAACAACCCCATCTCAGAAAAAGAAATTGAACAAGCCATCAATGAACTCCCTAGGAAAAAATCTCCAGGGCCAGATGGATTCACAAGTGAATTCTATCAAACATTTAAAGAACAGTTAATTCCAATACTACATACACTATTCTTGAAAATTGGGGAAGAAGGAGTCCTCCCAAATTCTTTCTATGACACAAATATGGTTTTGATACCCAAACCAGGAAGAGACAAAACAGAGAAAGAAAATCATAGACCAATTTCCCTAATGAATATAGATGCAAAAATTTTAAATAAGATTTTAGCAAAACGAATACAGCATCTTATCACGAGATTAATACATTATGATCAGGTAGGATTCATACCAGGACTACAGGGCTGGTTCAATATTAGGAAAACTATTAGCATTATCGATCACATCAACAACAAAGCTAACAAAAACCACATGATTATCTCAATAGATGCAGAAAAAGCTTTTGACAAAATACAACATCCATTCCTACTAAAAACATTGGAGAACGTAGGAATAAAGGGAACTTTCCATAAAATAATAAGCAGTATCTATCTAAAACCTTCAGCAAGCATTATATGCAATGGGGATAAGCTAGATGCATTCCCAATAAGATCAGGGGTGAAACAAGGTTGTCCATTATCACCACTATTATTCAATATGGTACTAGAAATGTTAGCTGTAGCAATTAGACAAGATAAAGATATTCAAGGAATTAGAATAGCCAAAGAAGAAACTAAGTTATCACTCTTTGCAGATGATATGATGATTTACCTAGAGAATCCCAGAGATTCAAGTAAAAAATTACTTGAATTAATAAACAACTTTGGCAAAGTTGCAGGGTACAAAATAAACCCACACAAATCTTCTGCATTCCTATATATTAGCAACAAAGTTCAACAGCAAGAGATAGAAAGAGAAATCCCATTTAAAGTTAGGGTAGACAGTATAAAATACTTAGGAGTCTACCTGCCAAAACAAACCCAGGGACTATATGAACACAATTACAAGACACTTTTTGCACAAATAAAGTCAGATTTAAGTAAGTGGAAAAACATTAGTTGCTCATGGGTAGGCCGTGCTAATATAATAAAAATGACAATTCTACCCAAATTAATATACTTATTTAGTGCCATACCAATTAAACTATCAGACAATTACTTTCTAGAGCTGGATAAAATAATATCAAAATTCATTTGGAAAAACAAAAGGTCCAGAATATCAAAGGGACTAATGAAAAGAAATGCCTGAGAAGGTGGCCTAACGCTACCAGACCTTAAACTGTACTATAAAGCAGCAATTATCAAAACCACTTGGTATTGGCTAAGAAACAGAGAGGTAGACAAGTGGAATAGACTTGGCACTCAAGATGCAGTAGGCAAGGAATATAGCAACCTTCTGTTTGATAAACCCAAGGACCCCAGCTTCTGGGATAAGAACTCATTGTTTGATAAAAATTGCTGGGAAAACTGGATAACAGTGTGGCGGAAATTAGGCATAGACCCATACCTGACACCGTACACAAGAATAAAGTCCAAATGGGTACATGATTTAGGTATAAAGATTGATACCATGAATAAACTGGAGAAGCAAGGAATAGTGTATTTATCAGATCTATGGAGAAGGGAAGAATTCTTTACTAAAGGAGAGATAGAATGCATTATGAAATGCAAAATGGATAACTTTGATTACATTAAACTGAGAAGTTTTTGCCCAACCAAACCCAATGCAACCAAAATCCAGAGGGATGTAGTAAATTGGGAAAAAATTTTTACAGCTAAGCTCGGGGATAAAGGCCTCATTTCTAGAATATATAGAGAACTGACCCAAATGTATAATCATACAAGTCATTCCCCAATTGATAAATGGTCAAAGGATATGAACAGGCAATTTTCAGAGGAAGAAATTAAAGCTATCTATAATCATATGAAAAAATGCTCTAAATCACTATTGGTTAGAGAGATGCAAATCAAAACAACTCTAAGGTACCACATCACACCTATAAGATTGGCAAACATGACAGAACAAGAAAATGATAAATGCTGGAGAGGATGTGGGAGAGTTGGAAAACTAATTCATTGTTGGTGGAGCTGTGAGCACATCCAACCATTCTGGAGAGCAATTTGGAACTATGCCCAAAGGGCTACAAAAATGTGCATACCCTTTGACCCAGCAATATCGCTACTAGGACTATATCCCCAAGAGATCATAAAAATGGGAAAGGGTCCCACATGTACAAAAATATTTATAGCAGCACTCTATGTAGTTGCCAAAAACTGGAAGTCAAGGGGATGTCCATCAATTGGGGAATGGCTGAATAAATTATGATATATGAATGTAATGGAGTACTATTGTGCCATAAGAAATGATGAACAAGAAGACTTCAGAGAGGCCTGGAAGGACTTATATGACCTGATGCTGAGTGAAAGGAGCAGAACCAGGAGAACTTTATGCACAGCAACAACCACAGTGTGTGAGAGTTTTTTCTGGTAGACTTAGATTTTTGTAATAACACAAGAACTTCTGAAAAAAAAAAAAAAAATCCCAATGGTGGACCTCAAGGCAAAATGCCTTCCACACTCAGAGAGAGAAATATGGAAGTCACTCACATAATGTAGCAGATCATGTTTGTGTATGTGTATCTGTTTGTGTATCATGTTCTGATTTGTTATACGGATTCTTTCATTTATCTTAGTCTGACTACATAGCATGACTATAGTGAAAATATACTCAATAGGAAAGTATATGTAGAATCTATACAGAATTGTATGCAGTCGTGGGGAGGGAGAGAGGTAGTGGGGGGTGGGTGGGGAGGGATAAAATCGCAATTGTATGGCAGTGATTGTTAAACATTAAAAAAAAAAAAACAAAACTTTGAAATACTTAGAAACGCTGCTTGGTGTATTGACTAGCAATGTCTCCAGAGGACATATGTTAAAGCATGTTTTTACCTATCTTTGGAAAAGAAGGGTAATGGATTTATGGTGTAGAAAGAGACATATATTTTTGGGCATGTCCTCCATGTGAATTTATTTTGTTTAATTATGTTTATTTGTTATGTGGTTTTTTTCTTTGTTTATAATGAGAGAGGGGACTGAAACATTTTTTTTAAAAACAAAGAATATTTTAAAAATGCAAATATTTATGTATTTTAAAGCAAGTGATACAAAATAGAGATTCAGTTTAATTTACAATCTCTTTTTGTTTTTTGTTTTTGTAACAATATTTGTTAAAAATCCATTTTTTTCTCCTTTGAGTCTCTTCTGGCAGTTGTTATTGTATGGAACAAAATGGAAATACTTGTTTCTGGTTTTTTTAGTTCAGAATAAAAATAAAAAATTAAAAAAAAAAAAGAAATAGCATGATCCAATTTATCTTAAATTGGAGAATCATGAACAATGTTAATATATAGCCCTACTTTATTAGCATCAAATTAGGTATCAAGGAGGGAGGCAGGCCTAAATGATGTACTTTCTTTTGGTAGTAAAATGTCAATCAGTTAACAAGCATTTAGTGAGTGTCTGCTATGTGCTAGGTATTAAGTAGTTGTTTTATGCATGGTTAGAATAATTCCAGAGAGAATGACACAACAGAATTCTTATAATTCTAACTTACAAAAATTAGAATGAATTTTTAGGAGGCAATATCAAAAAGAAAAATGTATTCCCACAAAAGAAAAGGGCAGGAATTAAGTGGTAAAGGGTATCTGGAGATATCTTGTACGTCTTAACAGAAGTCACTTTATGTTTTTATTAAATTATATTTGTCATGGATTTGGTACTTAGCACTAAAGGAATCAAGTGTGTTTTGTTTTTGTGGTACTTTGAAATATATATACACACATATATACATATACACATATACATGCATACACATGCATACATATACACATACATATGTATGCGTGTACATGTGTGCATGCATATAGAGAGAGAGAGACAGAGACAGAGATAGAGAGACAGAGAGAGACAGAGATACAAAGAGAGATAGAGAGTAGGTACTGTTCCCATTTTGGAGTTTGACTTTATTGGCTATGTCACATGCAGCCCCATATAGTTGGATTTTTTTCATAGTCTTTTTTAATCAGTGAAAATCCATCTCTTCTTCTTCTATCACAACTACCCCTTCACCACACACACATAATTGAGAAGCAAAGAAAAATAAAACACCTCCTACAAACATGTAGAGTCAAGTAAAACAAATTTCTCCAAAAAATATCACATTCTACATCAAGATATGGGTATAATATTTTATTATTAGTTCTCTGAAATTGTGGTTGGTGATTCCAGAACTCCTTTTCAAAGTTGTTCATCTTTACCTTATTACTGATATTTTATAAATTGTTCTCCTGGTTATGTTCGTTTACTTCTGTAAAAGTTCATAAAGTCTTCTCAGATTCTCTGAAGTCAGCTTCATTATTTCTTTCAGCACAATTGTATTCCATCACATTAATATGAAACAATGTCAGCTACTCCCTAGTCTATAACTCCCTCAGATTCCCATCTGTATGGGCAAGCTAAGTATAATCTTTTGCTATTTGAGTTTTAGCCAATCAGTGTGCCTTTGACTGAGTGTTGTCTTTGATTGAATCAATCAAGAATCTTTGATTAGAAATGATATATATGTGTGTGTATGCAAATATATATGTATATACACATACACATGTGCATACATACATACACATGTATACATGCATAAATATACACACATATACATATGTACATATACGTATATATATACATATATATGTGTGTGTATACACACACACACACACACACACACACACACACACACACACACTGGGCTAGGGGAACTTGCTTGTGGAGAGGGATAACAGAAAGAATTTCTGTTTGTGATGTCGATGCTCTGTCGATATATGTTAATTCCTCAGACAAAAGTCTTGTCTGTTGATCTGTACTCATTTCTTGGACAGAAGTCCTATCTGTTGATCTGTGTTAATTTCTCAGAAAGAAGCCCTCTCTGTTGGTCTTTATAAGTGAACTAAGATGATGGCACTGGTAATGAGTATAAATATTGTTATGGCCTTGTTAAGCTTTGTTTTCCTAGAAACAGAAATTGCAGGCTGTTATCAAGCAGAAGCAGGAAGAGTTTGGAATGGAACAGTCCCTGTGAACTAGGACAAGGAGAAGGAGTAGAAAGCTGTCTGTATGTGAACTAAGGCAAGAGTTGGGAGTGCTCAGCCCACAGAGGAGGAGCCATGGTACTTGGAAATCAACCTTGAGTTAAGATGAAAGAGGACTTTACTTGAACACATATATTCATTAATAAGATTGTTCTTACTGTGACCTAGGGGTGAATAGTGTGGTATTTTGAAAAAGGACTTTACTTGGATACTTGGTATTGATTAAGTATGTTGCTATTGTTATGAGATATATGCATTAGGTGATATGTTTTGCTTAAGAATGTTGGATGGATGTTATGCTTTACTTTATTGAACAATGTTTAATTTATTGCTGAATAAATAGAGAGTTCATTATACTATGAGATTACACACTTAAAATCATTCACAGCAGCAATTCTCAAGCGTGCTGCCATGATTTGGTGTTACACCATCCTTCATCATCAAAAAAAGAGAAATAAATATTTTATACATCTTTGGTTTTGTTGTTGTTTATTTGTTTTGTCTTAGGACCAATTCCTCCTTTAACCTATCTTCTCATTAATTCCCTTCTTTTCAGTCCTATTTCCCTGCTGAGTGATATATATATATATATATTATAACTATGTGTAGGCATTCTCTCCTTTGCTACTTCAAATGAGAGTATTCACATATATTACCCACACTGTCTTCATTGTTTGTGTAATTATCTACTTGTATATCTTAATTATGTGAGAAAATTTTCCCTAACCTTTCTTTCCCTCACGACCTCCCTCCCTAGTGTACTATTCTTCCTTCTCTTTCCTTCTCCTCAGATAGTCAAGACCTAACAGAACCACTGTCAGGTGTTCTGTCTAATTGGACACCTTCTATGATCCCTAATGATGACAGTGTTCAATAGGGACATGTATCCTCTCTCCATATTACAATGTTTTCCTTGTGTGGTCCTTTACCATTTGTTATGGGTGTTTACCTTTTTATGTTCTATTCTGTGCTTGAACTTTGAGTTTTCCATACTGCTCTGGTCATTCCATCAGGAATGACTGCAAGTGCTCCATTTCATTAAGGTCCACTTCCCCCCAACTCCTGTAGGATAATATTCACTTATGCTGGGTAAGTTGTTCTTACCTGTAAGACTATGTCTTTTGCTATTGGAATATTATATTCCAAATTCTCTGAACCCTTATAATGATGGCTGCTAAATTGTATGTGCTTCTGACCCTGGCTCATTAGTAACTCTTTTTTTCTCTTGATTATTGTAGTGTTTTTCTTTGACCTGGAAACCCCGAATTTCAGTTATAATATTTCCAGAAGTTTTCATTTTGAGATTATTTTAACAGGTGACCAGTAGATTTTTTTTTCTATTTGCATTTTAGTTTCTAGTTTTGAGGACACTCAGTCTTTAAATTTTTTGAAAAACAATGTCCAGGCTTTTGTTTTTTTTGTGGCATTCAGATAATTCAGTAATTCTTAATTTATTTCCCCTACATTTGTTTTCCAGGTCATTTGTTTCAGATATGAGATGCCTTGTATGATTTTCTATTTGTTTTCAGTCTTTTGACTTTATTTTACTGTTTTCTTGACTCATGGAGCCACTAGCTTCTATTTGGACCATTTTAATTTTCAGGGAGTTTCTTACCTAGTCAAGGTTTGCTACTTCTTATATCAAGCAATTAATTTCCTTTCTACTTCTTTCTTCTATAATTCTAATTTTTCATTTTTTCCACTAATACATTCAATTGATTTTAAAAATTAGCTCTTTTTAAAGTTTTGCTTCATCTCTTCCAGAAAAATTAGTTGAACTTGTGCCAGGTTGTACTTTCCCCTGAGTTTTTGCTTGTAGATGTTTTGGGGTCATTGTCTTCCTCTGGGTTTGTTTCTTGAGAATCTCTGTCACATAATATTTTTTATACTGGAACCTCTCTCTCCTTCTTTCTCTCTCTCTGTTTCTCTCATTTTACAGACTTTTTCTTGACTTTATATTTGATGTCAGGTTTGGGTTACGTGTACTTCTGGAAGGAAGGTCTGGGTTGTTTGCGTTCCTTTTTTTTGGGGGGGGGGGCGGTTATTGATTGTGGTATTGTTTCAGTTTCTTAGGGACAGTTCAGGCTGGTGATCTTTAACCTTCCAGTTACCCCCAAATGGTCTGAATCAGGATAAAGTCTGAATGAGCTCTGGAAAGTACCTGAGTATAGGTCTAAGTAATAATAGGTTGATGCTAGACTGAACCAGTATCAGCTAACTGGGTAGTTCTTCTAGTTCAGAGTGACAAAACTGCAGGATCCTCTTTGATCTGGAATTATTGTCCTTGTCTTGCCTTTGTAAGCTTCAGACTAGGACAGAAGCAGAAACTGAGACCCTGCTGTTCTCATAGAATCTGAGCCACATCACTTGAACCTTCTTTTCTCTCAGTATACAACCCCAAGGCCTATGCAGGGGATCTGTGTGTGCAGGGGATCTGTGCAGGGAACAGGTGGGAAGACTAGCATAGATCTACTCTTTGATCCACCCTGGATCTATGAAACAGAGATGATGAGTAGGTAACAAAACTGCCAGTTGATACCTGTAGCAATTTAAGTGCCTCAGGATGGATCTGGGGTTATCCCATATGAGTTTGGGTTCTCCTATTGCCTTAGGGCATAGTATCTCTCTGTGATTGAGTGCTCTACCAAAAATGCTCCTTACTAGACTCCATCTCTAATGTCTGAAGACCTATCTGTATGTTTTTCTATATTGGCCAAGACTGGAAAAATGATTCACTGTAGCTTTTTCTTGAATTTCCTTATCAGGATTTGGTCTGGTTTGGAGGAGTTGGTATGGAGGTTGGTATGGGGGTGGAGAGGCTCACTATACTGCTTCCAGCTGCTTCACCATTCTGGGTCTGCCTCTTCCATATTTATTAATGAATAAAAAAAAAAAAACTCTTAAGACTGCACATTGCATGAGAGGGGATGCCTTCCACATCTTTTCTTTTTTTAATTTCTCATAGTCTTTAGCACTATGTCTCTTACATAGTACATTTTTAAAAAAAAATATTAAATAAATGAATGAATGAATACTGGATTGTGGAGTAAAACCGTTGCTGAACTTTGTCAGGAGTTTTTGTTTTATTTCACCACTTTGATTTTAAGTCACTTTCTATCACTGGGGCTGAATTCCCAACATTTATAACAAGTACTTTAGACTCTGAGACCTCTTCCAGCTCAATCATCAAGAATTTGCTAAGAACTATCGTTATGACAAGACATCATCAAATAATGATAACTATGAATGAGCAAACACTGTTTATACTCTGTACAATAGTTTCTATTATTTTCTTCATATAAACTGTTTTGCTTGTTTTTATTTGGAACTCAAAGAAGAGGAGACATATTTGGGAAATTTTGCCTCGTTACATCTTTCCACAGCATGGTATACATTATATTTTTTCAGGCAACTGAATGTGAAATTTACGGTTGTCACTTTTGATGTCTGGTTCTATGTTTACCAAATAATTGCATAAAGAAAGTGCTCAGAGACAGAGTATTTTCACTGCCCTTTAAGTGAGGTCAGGCTACCTTTTCAAATTTGTTTCAGAATTTTCATGATACCAAATCATGGTAAGGAGCACAGAGAGAGGGAAGATGAGACATTCTACAATATAAAATTTGAATCTACATTAGAGAAAACTGTGCAATACATCTAATGATGTTTCTTAGATGAACAGCTGAATGAACTCCAGGTGGCCTGGCTCTATATTTACCCCATCTTATTTGAAGTAGCTCACAAGATTATAAATTAAATCAGTGTGTTTTCTATCTTGATTCCCTTTAATGACACATTGTTCCTTGAAAATGAGGGTCCACATAGTCTCTCAGCCTGATAACCGATCTCTGACTCCCTTGTCAGAGTTTAATTCAGTCTCTTCACCTTGACAATCTTCTCCTGTTTTCTAATAGATTCAAGCACAAAAAAGAAGTACATGATCTTCCAAGATTCCAAGTTAAAATATTATTCATTTAATAAGTGCTAGATATCATTAATATTAACATTGTTAGTATTGTTATAACCTGTGTATTTGCATATATGCATGCATGCATGTTTTGTATCTATGAATCAATTTCCAAAAATATGATTTTTTCTTATATCAAATTCAGATCTAAAAGAGGATTCTGGGAAGATAATGGAACGTCAGAAAATTCCAAGCTCTCCAGGTTTCCCTCATAAACAAGAAGAAATAAAGACTCAGGACAAACACAGAGTAGTAGAAACAAACAAAAGTTGAGGCAGAACAGTGGTGCTCCTGGGACAAATGGAGAAGATCTGAAGAAAAATCCCAGGACCAAGGTTTGGTCCCTGTAAAGTATAAATATCTCCAGGCTAGTTCTCCTGAAATAGAAAGCAGTGAACCCTGGGGTGAGCTGGGTTCAAAGGTAGCCTCAGCCCAAGCCACAGAAATTTTCATCTCCCAGATGGGGTTGGGCATCTAAGTGAAGAAAGATTGGCAGAACCTATGCTCATAAAGGACACCAGGCCCAGTTGTGCTGCTGAGCTGGGGCCTTGGGGGAGAAGGAAATATCACATTCCCAGGGAGCACAGAAACATTGGGAGGAGGGAGTGGTAAGGGCGTTACTGGCTGTGAGTACTTACAGGAGGATGAAAACTTTGGTTTTGGTATACCCCAGGACTAGAAATGACTGCAATAGTAAGCTGCTAGTGAGAGAGAGAGAGAGAGAGAACACCACAAAGGAGAAAGGACCCAACTATAGAAAGCTATTATGGCAACAGAGAAGGCTATGGTTTATTTTCAGAGGAGGATACTGAAGCAAAAAATAAAAACCCCTCCTAGCCCCAAAGGGTAATATCAAATGCTCACCTGTCCAAAAAGAATTCATAAAAGAACTTTAAAAAGATATTGAAACTAAAAGAAGAAAATTTAACAAGAATAATTGAAGAAAAACAAGAAGATAACGAAAAGAAAATCAACCAATTGTTTAAAGAAGAAAATGATTCCTTGAAAATTAGAACTGGACAAAACAAGGCCAGTGTTATAAAAGACCAAAAAAATAACAAAACATAATATAAAGAATGAAAAAAAATGGAAGAGAATGTGAAATATCTCATAAGAAAAAGGATATCTGGAGAACAGAACAAGAAGAGAAAACATAGGAATAATCAGACTGCCTGAAAGCTACAATAAAATAATATTGATACAATAATGCAAGAAACAGTTAAATAAAATTATGCTGAAGCACTAGAACAAGAGAGGAAAGCAGAAGTAGAAAAATCCACTGTTCACCACCTGAAAGAGATCCTATAAGGAAAACCTACAGGAATATCACAGTTAAATTCTGAAACTTCTAGCTCAAAGAGAGAATATTATGAGCAACGAGAAAAATACAACTTATATATGGTGGAGCCACAATTGGAATCATGTAAGATCTAGCATTGGCAACACCAAAAGACTACAGGTCTTGGAATGCTATGTATCAAAGAACAAATAACTGGGGTTGCAGCAGAAAATATTATAGCCAGCAAAGTAGAGGATAATCATGAATGAGAAAAAAATTCAATGAATTGCTAGACTTTCAGGATTTTGTTTAAAAAAACTGAATTTAATAAAAAATTTGACATACAAGATCTAAGAGAAATATAAGGTACACATTAAAGACTAATTACAGGGGACTCAATAAGAGCATATTATTTACTTTGCATGAGGAAATATAAAATGTATGTCTAAGATTGTAATTAATAATTGAGTAGTTCAAAAGAAAGACTGGAGTAGACCTGTGTTATGATATAATTCTAAAAAGTAACACCATTTAGGAAAAGGTAAAAAGAGTAATGATCTTATACTAATAAGATATGAGAAAAAAAGTGACAAAGAAGAATTAGATGGGTGAGGAGGGCTGGTAGTTTGGGAACCCTACTCTGATTAGGAACAATACATATATATTTAGGTTATAAACGTTCTTCTAAATTCAGAAAGAAATAAAAGTGTAAGAGGATGGGAAGTGTGTCTAGATAAAGAGGAGAAGGATAAAGAGGGAATAATATATATATTTGAAAGACTATAAAAGTCTTCTAAATTCAGACAGAAACAAGAGAGTAAGGGGAAAGGGTGGGCACAAGAGAATAAGGGAGGGATTTTTGGAAGGGAAGTAGTTTGAGTAATAGTAGGTAGATTGAGTAATGGAATGGCAAGAAAGTGGTGAGAAATAAAGTAGAGGAGTTGGGAGGAATAAGAAATAAGAGATACACACAAACATAAAATGAAGATGAGTAGTAGAATTTATTAGGGGAAAAAAAGCAGGGTAGTATTCATGATCCCAGACAAAGTTAAAGCTCAAATAGATTTAATTGGAAGAGGAAAAATAGGGAAACTATACCATATGTTAGTCATATTAATCAATATTTTTAGATTATTTACAATAGCTAGTCAGTGTAAGGTTGGAATATTGCTGTGCTGCAGGAAAATAGGAGGTGGTGGACTTAGAAAAAAAATGAAAGATATGGATTTATGAAGGGAAATGTTAACTACCCACAGAGAAACAGAGGGCAAACAAATCTAGCACAGTCATACATAGATTCATATGAATATATGTCTATATATGAGTATGATTATATATATATATATATATATATATATATATATATATATATATATATATATAAGTATATGTAGGCTTTTTTAAAAAAGTGCTGTATAAATGTTTATTGTATTGTTTGTAATTCTAGTATATCTTGCTGTTTTCCCTCATAGAAGCTGTCTTTCCACCCTTATTTAGAATACAAGAATCTTCCAAATTGTCTGAAATTTCTCAATTAATCAAGAAACATATTACTATTTGCTAGGCAGGGGGGAGTACTAGTGTAAGATGGGGTGGTGGGGAGAGGAGAACTGGCAAATGAAAACCCATTCCTTAGAATATGAACACTCAGTTCTAGTTTGGCAGCTGTTTGTCGCTTTTAATTCCATTATATCTTTTTATTTTAAATTATTTTAAATTTATTTTTAGATTTTGACATTCATTTAACATCCACAAAATTTTGAGTTCCAATTTTTCTCCCCATCTCTTCCCTCACCCCACCCCATAATACCTTGCATTATGATTACCCCTTCCTTCAATATATCCTCCCTTCTATCACACCCCACCCTTCCCTTATCCCCATCTTCTCTCCTTTCTTGTAGGGCAAGGTAAATTTCTGTACCCCATTACCTGTATTTCTTATTTCCCAATTATATGCAATAATAATTCTCAACATTCATTTCTAATACTTTGAATTCCAACTTCTCTCTCTTCCTCCCTTCCTACCCATCCCCACTGAGAAGGCAAGCAATTCAATACAGGCTATTACATGTGTCTTTTGCAAGACTTCAATATTAGTCATGATGTGTAAGACTAACTATATGACCTTCATCTTACCCTGTCCCCTCCTTTTTTTCTATTCTTTCATTTGACCTTGTCCCTTCTCAGAAGTGTTTGCTTCTAGTTGCTCCCTTCTCCCATTTGTCCTCCCTTCTATCATCCTCCTCACCCCATATGTCCCTTTCTCCCCTACTTTCCCATAGTGCAAGATAGATTTTCATACCAAATTTAGGGAGCATGTTATTCCTTCCTTAAGCCATATGTGAAGACAGTAAGCTTCACTTTCCCCTCTCATCTCCTCCCTTTTCTCCTCCATTGAAGAAGATTTTTCTTATCTATTTTATGAGTGATAGCCTACCCCATTCCATTTCTCCCTTTCTCCTACCAATATGTTCTTCTCTCACTCCACAGTTTTATTTTATTTTTTTTATGGATATCATCTCTTCTGATTCAACTCAAACTGTACTCTCTGTCTATGTGTGTGTGTGTGTGTGTGTGTGTGTGTGTGTGTGTGTGTGTGTGATACCTCCACCTCCCCAAATACTGAGAAAAGTCTCAAGAGTTACAAATATTATATTTCCATGTAGGAATGTAGACAGCTCAGCTTTAGAAAGCCCTTTATAATTTCTCTTTCCTGTTTACCTTTCCATGCTTCTCTTGATTCTTGTGTTCAAAAGTCAAATTTTCTAGTCCGTTATGGTATTTTCATCATCAGTGCTTGAAAGTCCTCTATATCATTGAGTGACCATTTTTTCCCTTGAAGTATTATACTCAGTTTTGCTGGGTAGGTGATTCTTGATTTTAATCCCAATTCCTTTGACTTCTATAATATCCTATTCCAAGCCCTTTGATCCCTTAATGTAGAAGCTGCCAGATCCTGTGTTATCCTGATTGTATTTCCACAATACTTGAATTGTTTCCTTCTAGCTGCTTTCAATATTTTCTCCTTGACCTGAGAACTCTGAAATTTGGCCACAATATTCCTAGGAGTTTCTCTTTTCAGGTGTCTTTCAGGAGGTGATTGGCGGATTCTTTCAATATTTATTTTGCCCACTGGTTCTAGAATGTCAGGGCAGTTTTCTTTGATAATTTCATGAAAGATAATATCTAAGTTATTATTTTGACCATGGCTTTCAGGTAGTGCCATAATTTTTGAATTGTCTCTCCTGGATCTATTTTCCAGGTCAGTTGTTTTTCCAATGAGATTTTCACATTATCTTCTATTTTTTCAGTCTTTTGGTTTTGTTTTTCGACTTCTTGGTTTACCTCATAGTCATTAGCTTCCTTGAACTCCAGTCTCTCTTTTAAAGAACTATTTTGTTCAGTGAGCTTATGAACCTTCTTTTCCATTCGGCTAATTCTGCTTTTTAAAGCCTCGTTCTCCTCATTGACTTTTTGGACCTCTTTTTCCAATTGAGTTAGCATATTTTTAAAGGTGTTATTTTCTTCAGCATTTTTTTGGTTCTCCTTTAACAAATTGCTGACTCACTTTTCAAGCTTTTCTATGACTTGAACCCATTTCATATTCATTTCGGAGGTACTGGAGGGAGAAGCCTTGACTTCCTTTGACAGTATGTCTTGTTCTTCCTCATTTGAAAGGATGGAAGGAGAAACCTGTTCACCAAGTTAAGTAACCTTCTTTGGTCTTAGTTGTTGTTGTTGCTATTTTTTTTTCCTTTTTTGGGCATTTCCCCAGCCAGTTACTTGAGTTCTGAATTCTTTGTCAAGATGATGGTCCTAGTGCTCCTCCTCCCCATAGTACAATGCTCAAGGCTGAGATTCACATCAGCTGCTCAACTCCTCTAGGGGCTTTGGGTGGGGGCAGGGCTGTCACTGAGGGTTGAGGTTCAGATCAGCTGCTCTATTCCTCCAGAGGCTTTAAGCTGAGCTGCCTGGACAATGGGCTCAGGCTGCTTCCATGTAGCCACCTGTAGCCTGCTGCTATTGCTGCCTCTGCCTCTGCTGTCACCTGGAGCCAGTCTTGGGGCAATTCCACTCCCCTCTCACCCAGCTGGGAAAGCCTTCCCACACTGACGTTTCGAGCTTTCTTCCTTGCTTGTGGACTGAGGGATCTGAGACCCTCCCTGCTTGGAATTCTGCCCTGCAGGTCTGTTCAGGTCCTGTTCCTCCCAGTGCTGCACAGTCAGGGCTGGGCTCCACTCTTTTCAGCATCCTGTGAGATAGATCTTTCCTGTTGGCCTTGCAGATTACCTATGGCTGGAAACCTCTTTCACTCTGTTGTTCTGTGGCTTCTGCTGCTCTACAATTTGTTGAGAATCATTTTTTACAGGTATTTTGTGGGATGTGGGGGAAGCATTAGAGTACATGAGTCTTTCTACTCTTCCATCTTGGCTCTGTCCCACTATGTAGGCTTTCTTGAAATGGAAATTTATTGCCAAATATTTTGAATCCTCTCTTAAGTTCTCCTGTGCACATATTAATGCTTTTGTTCTTTTTTTAATTTTGTATTTAAGTTTTAGTGTGTGAGTTTATGATATTTCCTTTTCTTATTGTACACTTTAATTCTAATATTTAATTTTAAAGCAAATTAAAAATCATATACGTCTGACCACATCATTATCCTACTCAATCAACATTAGTGGTTCCCTATTGTCTCTGGGATGCCATTTAAACTCCTCTGTTTGTTTTTTTAAACCTTTGTCTCCCTCAACCTAATCCTTCCAGCCTTAATGAATGATAGTCCCACATTCTGTGATGTAGTAAACTGTAATTCTCTCTGATCTTCCCAAATGACACCCCATCTACCATCTTCAAGTCTCTGCACTGGCTGTACAATGTTTGGAAATTACTCTTTCCTTCAACATATAACTAAAGCTCCATCTTCTTCAAAAAAGTCATTACTGATCTGCTCAAAAGTAACTGCATTCTTTCCCAAACTATATATACTGTATTTAACCATTTCATATTTTTAATATTTATTTTCCATACTTATAGATATATTCTTGTTGTCCTCTCCCTTTAGAATATGTCTCTTGTGAACAGAAAATAGTTCATCATTATATCTGTATCCCTGGCACTTTGTAGAGTAGGTTCTTCATAAGTGATTATTTATTGTAAATTTCATAAAATCAGGGAACTGTATGCATGTATTTCTATGGAGCTATGTACTTATCAGTGTGTCTAGAACATAAGTGCTCCAAAATCACAGTGTCTCAAACGTCATAGTGCAGTTTTAAACTTTAATATTTTAAAACTGTGCTAAGACCTTTGGAAGTACTTATCAATTATACGTGAGGCATGTCTACATTAAATTAAAAGACTTCCTTTTTCCCTTAAACCTATCCTATTAGTAGGTCTTCTTCCAGTGAAAAAGACAGAAAGAATTAGTCCCTAGAACATTTAAGACTAAAATTTTCTTGTCTTATCCTTTTCTTCTGCTTCTTGCCTATAACTAATTATATAGTTTAATTATGTGCTGACTCCTAATTTCCATATGAGGTTGGCAACCCTTGCCAGAAGGGAGACTATCAACAGAAGACCTGTAAGTCCTGATGAACCTATTAGTTGTCTAGTACTTTGATTTCTTCTATCCTTAAGTCTTTTCTGTAAGGTCCTTTTTTTTTCTATAGCTAGTGTCTTATCTTTGTTGGAAAACAATTGGGCAAGTTTGGTTTTGCTTCATGTAGGAGAAATGAAAGTACATATTTTAAATTGTCATATAATTTATTTTCCATATTGTGGTTTTTATTCAACTCTTCTCTGAGCATCAGTTCAAGTCAATTAGGTTACAATTAAGTAGTATTGACTTTTTTTACTAATCAGTTATCTCAAACTGAAATCAATCAGTTTTTCTCCCTATCAGTCAACATTTCTAAAGTAACTTTTTAAAAACATATACCTGAATTGTTTTATTTCCTTGTCAATGGAACAATTCCTTGTGTTTTTTTTTCCCTCATTTTTACAAAGATTCTATAAGGAATAATGATTATCTATGGGCATAGCAGTTGCTATTACATTTGATGACATAGAAATGATATTGTCATAGTTTTCACTTCAAGTATTATACTAACATTTCATTGAGTCAAAGTATTATAGATCTAAAGAGAACTTTAGTCATACTTTCTTTTATTTGCTCTTCAATGAATATGGAAGTCACATGGTAAACATCTTCAAAAGAAAATAATGTGTGTACTTAAAGTTTGAAATTACTGGTTGGAGATACTTATTGAAGTTATATATATCAAAATAGTTTGAAAATCTTCGTTGCCAGAGTTTCCTTTAAAGTTAAATTTCATTTTAAACACATTGATGGTTTTAAACTGTATTTTGTGGTCTGGTAAATTACAGTGTGTGAGGTGTGGGTTTTTTTTTTTTTTTTTTTTTTACCACATCTAGAGTACATACCAATTGAAAGGATAAAAAAATGGGGCCAAGAATTCTGTCTTTCCAGATTTCCACTATAAGAATCAGCAGAGCACAAAATGGAAGTTCTGCATGAGTATCTGAGAAAAGAATTTATATCCCCATCATGACTTCTCCTTATAATCTTGCTTTATAAAAATAGGTTCTAATAAAAAGGGGATCTGCACTCCCCAATTTTCCATAGTACTTCTTTTGTCATGTGTGGTATTTACGTCTAAAAATGATCTATAACTTACTAAAACAGTATCCCATGTTCTACTGTTTAAATCTATCTATATTCACAGTCTCTTCTCTAATGTCACTAATCATGATATCTGGCCTATCTTTCTTTTTTAATATAATAACATATTCAAAGGTGGAGTAGGTCTTCCTTGAAACTAGCAACTTATGCTGTGAAAAGCTTTTACAATATCTGAAAGTATTATTAAATGTATGTGCACATAGCCACTTCAAAACACAGCTGTGGCATTTTGTTAAGCATATTAGAGTATGAGAACTGTTAAACCATTATATGAACAAGTATCAAGCATACAGAAGTTCCTATAAAATACATCGTAGGTCAAAAACAAAAAATCTTTACAATGAAATTAGCAAAACAATTCGCCATCTCTATTCCCAAAGGAAGATATCACGATTAAATAAAAGTTTATGATGTTAAACAGTTTATGCCTTATTTATGAGAAAGGCAAATAGTGTTCTACTAGACAAGGTAAAAGCACAGAAGTGTACAAAGCAGTCTTGAATTTCTTCCTTCCTCCCCACAATCAATCTTTAAAGCCAGATAGTCTATGCTTCTTGAGAAGACAAGTTGGGAAGTAGTGACCATAGTTGTAACAAAAAGGCAGGAACATTAGTATTCTTAGGAAGAAAGCACCTGCCCACCTCTGAAATAAAGCTCCCTTTTGTCCCTGTGCTAGTTACTGTATTAGTATAGTATTTTAAAAGGTTAAAATGCATTTGTAAAAATTTGGAAGCAAAAACAAATATGTTCTATTTGAAGAGTAATGAGCAAACTAGTTTGGCTTGATTTCAGGTTTAATGATGGGATGCAGTGAACTCTGATTCCAGATTCATGATTTTTCAAATTCTTTTATGACAGCAAATATCATTTCTACATGTAAATAATATTTTTCTCTCAATGCCTGGGAAAATGTTTAGCAAAGAGCAGATATTTAATGGGTGTAGTTAATCAATGAGAATTTTAGGCATCTTTAATCCTTTTGTTTTCTTTAACAATAATTTTATTTCAGATTTGTGTTACAACATATTAGAAGACTATTATTAAGTAAGGATTTGGCCAACAGATAATTATTTCTTTCCTTATAACCCATAAAACCACTATGCCATCTCATGTCAGTTTTCTGGGCTGCTCTCTTCCTTCCAGTAGAATATCTGTTGATCTGAAAGAACTATTGTTCCATATTTCTCCTTCCTTTTGTGGCTAAACTTTTTGAAATAGATTGCCTACAATAGATTCTTAAACTTTTCCTCACTCCCTTAACTCTACAGTTTGTTTTCCAACCCCATCATTTAACTAAAACTTCTCTGTCTGTAGTTAACCATTATCTCTTAATTGAAATTTAGTAGTTTTTATTCAATACTTATCCTTCTTGACCTCTTTCCAGTTTTTGACAATAGCAATCACATTCTTCTCTTTATATTCCCTTCTTTCTAGGTTTTTGTGATTCTACTATTTTGGAGTTCTCTTCTTACTCTTGACTGTTCCTTCCCAATCTCCTTTGTTGTATCTTCATTGTAATCACACACATGTTCATTATGGCTATGCCCCAGAGCTACATCCTGGACCTTCTTCTTTTGTCCCTATATGCTATTTCACTTGGTGATCTCATAAGGTCCAATGAATTCAATTACTATCTCTCTGCTAATGATTCTCAAATCTACATATCTAGTCCTAACTGCTCTGCTGACTTCCATGCTCCAAAAGTAGCTCTAAAGCCTCTCAATTTGGATGTTCTATGGAAATCTTAAACTCAACCTATTCATTGTTAAACTCATATTTTTGCCCAAATCTTTTCCTCTTCTTAGTTCTCCTATTACTGTCAAGGTAACCACTATCTTCCCAGGCACCAGGTTCTTACCTAGGTGATACCCTCTGCTCTTCATTCTCTCAAGCCCTCCTCCACCATATCTAATATGTTGTAATTTCCTGTTGATTCTACCTTCATAACATTCTTCCACTACTACTCTGATATTGCTACCACCCTGAGGCTCTCATCACCTCACAGTTTAACTGTTATAAGAATTTATTGGTTGACCTCTCTGCAACAAGTCTCTCTACACTCTAGTCCATCTTCCATTCACCTGCCAAGATGATTTTGCTAAAGGTCAATATGACCGTGGATGCCCACTCCATCCCCCCACAAACTCCAGTGGTTACCTATTACATCAAGTATTAAATATAAAATACACGTTTCTCTATTTATGACTGAAAGCTCTTCCTAACCTGCCCTCCTCCTGCCTTTCAGTCCTCTTCTCCTTCCCACTCCCCTGACTAAGTTACTCTACAATCTAGTAACACTAGACTGTTATTTGTTAAACAAGAAACTCTATTTCTTTACTCCGAAAATTTTCACTGGCTGTCCTCCATGCCTGGAATTTGCTCTGTCCTCATTTCTGCTTTGTAACTTCCCTGACAACCTTCAAGTCTCAGACAAAATCCTACCTACCTCTGTAATAAACCCTTCTCACACCTCCCTTAATTCTAATACCTTCCCCCACATATTATTTCCAATTTAGCCTGCATATATATTGTTTCTACATAGTTGTTCGCACATTGTCTCTCCTCCACTAGATTTTGAATTCCTTGATAGCAGGGGCTCTCTTTTGCCTTTCTTTGAATTCCCAGCTATTATCAAAATGTCTGGAATTTAACTAGTAACTTAATAAATGTTTAATGAAGAAATGAACATTAAAACCAAAATGACCATATAAATAAAAATGAGTATATAGACTGTGCAGTTGCATACTGAAGAATGGCAGAAAAATAGAGTATATCAAGAGTTATACAGTTTTTACATAATCTACTGATAAGAACTGAACTCTTAATAATATAACTATGAAGTCTTTGTTCAATTACCAAAAGTCATACTAGAAGAAATAAATTATATATAAACTTACATTCTTCACGCATAAGATGCATGTGCATTCAGTCATAGGCACACACACACAACACAAAAGAAACTGGCAACTATATAAAAATGGTAGACAAATTGAAAGATAGCTTAGTTTTTTCTCAAAGAGTTAGACAAATTTATTAGATGGGTTTCACTGTGATCCCAAAGGCAACAAGAAACACAATTTCATAAAACAATTGGTCATGCCTTACAATAGTCATGATAAGAAATGTACAAAAATTAACAAGAAAACGATTATTGCTTATTTACCACCAATTTCTGTGCCACAAGTAGAAGAAATAAAAACCTGTAAAGAAATTGACAAGATCCTCCAAATCAAGTCAATATACATTTGATACTCAGTTACTTCAATGAGAAAGTGGACAGAAGGATAATTGGAAGGAAAATACTGTTGAAAAGTTTGGTTCAAGATTATGAAATAAAAGAAACTAATGTATCATATACAACAACTATAAACTGTGAATATTTTTTGAATATGATAGCTGGAAAAACTGAATTTGAAGAGCACTAAATACTATCATGAAAAATTAAGTGGATCATATCACAATTTGTTCAAAGGAACAACTCTGATTTCAAAAAAATTGATGACAATATGTGGTAGGTTAATGAGTAGTGAGATATATGCAATGAAAGATATTAATAAAATATTTTAATCATACAGAAGCAAACAAAAGATATAGAAATGTACAGAGCATTTTTTTACTTCCTTTTAAATATTACACATATAATATGCAAATTTTACATACAGATCTTTGATCTATGTATCTTTCATATATATTTTTATAGTTCAGTGATTCAGAGTTTCTTATTTGACCACTTTAACGTTCTAGGTATATAAAATATTTAATGATTAAATTCATAATAAACAGAAAAAATGAAGATAAAATATAAGAAATAAATAACATCAGACAAGAGATAATTATTTCAAAATTATCTGTCTTTTTGCATGCAGGCCATTGTCTCATTTGATCACAAGTAAAAGTCAATACCAACTATAAAAGGATAATGATTAAAAAATAATTTATGTAATTAGAGTAGTTCCAACCTATTGAAACAACTTGATGGCTCTGAAAAATTATGAAGTGTACTAAGTACGATACAAGTTGAGAATAAAAGTTTGTTTGTAAGACTTCATAGAGAAGATTGGAGGAAGGTCATAAGTACTATCATCTCACAAAATATCACAAAACATTGCATTAGCAACAAACAACATTTCTAGGCTAGATCAAAGATTCTAGATTGAAAAGAAATTAGAGGTCATCTTTCCACTTACCTCATTTTACAGATCAGAAAACTAAGCACTAGAGAAACTAAACCTGAGGCCTCATAATCTTTATGAGGAAAAAGGAAGGGAATAAGTATTTGCAGCACTTGATATTTACAATAACTTTGTAAGGTAGATGCTATTATTTTTATTCCTATTTTCCATCTGAGGAAACTGAGGCAGGTTAAGTCATAAAGTGAGTAAGTGTCTAAGGAAGGATTTGAACTCAAGATTTCCTGACTACAGGCCCAGAACTTTATGTACTTCACCACCTAGTTGCCTTTGTACCTATGTACAAGTTCAAGAGATCTTTAATTTAATACACACATACTCACACACACACACACACACACACACGAAAAAAGAACAAGTGATGTTCATAAGCAATTTTCTATATCATATCATATTTTCCAACATAGAATTTTCTAATAATTATAGAACACATTGTTTGATTACATAAAATAATGTGTCAACACAGGAAAATAGTCTTAAAATCCCACATTCAACCAGATGTTTCCCACAATCAAACATGTTACTATAACAGTTTTAACGACACAACTAATTTTGACAAAACAAAATCTCTAAGTATGAATGTTAAGGAGAATATAAAAAGGAAATAGATAACTGCCAAAAGCTTTCATCAGTGACTTGGAGGCTATACTACATGAGCACTGAATACAAGAGGAATTTCCTTATGCTTGTATACGTAAATAGCTAATTGTACCAAACTTTAGAATACAAAAAGGTGTCTTTAATGAGCTTTATGATCTCACAAAAGTTGACCTTGAGTTCATATGGAAACAAGAGGATGAAGAATACATGTTGGCCAGATTATGGCATTCAACTGAATGTGTAGCCCACTGGGTTATCAATAAATAGATCTGGTATATTAACTACAAATAGATAATGAATTGTATAAATATTTGAATAGAAGGCATATTTCAATATCTGATAGCATACACCATTTCTTGACAAAATCACCAGCTTTTTTGTCAATAATAATCTCCTGATGATTTTATATGGCCAAGAAATCAAGGAGCATTGTGTTAAATCAATTAACTAGAATTTCTGCACCACTTACCGTGACCTTCAAAGAATCAATAATTTAACTCACCCTATGAATAGAGAAATTATACAATGATTCCACTATGTAATATTACTGCTGGTCATCTACATGCAACATGAGGTTTAATATGTATCATCCATAATGTGTGACTGTGAGAGAATATAACGAAAGTCAGAAAGCTTGCACGTTCCATGGGCTTCCACATTTGCCAGTACAGTTAATCCTTCTTGACTCTAATAAGAAAGGTGTTGCCTTTGGAAATGCGTGCTGGAAGACCTGGAGAATATGCAGCTTTCCTCACCAATACTCCCATGATAGGTCTTTATTTTAAAGATGTAGGGTGCTTTGAATAGCACTGTGGCAGAAAGCGTGGTACAATGGAAAGACTATTGGCTATTTTTTTTTTTGACAAAGTTAACTGAATCAAGGATCAGAATATATAAATTCAATTCCTGTCTTTGTATGATTTTATGCAAGTCAGTTAATGTTTTCTGATCTTCAGTTTTTTCATCTATAAAATGATGGAATTGCACTACATGACTTCTAAGCTTCTTTCAAACTCTAAATCATGGACTCTAGAATACTACCATACAGTTTCCAGTGGCGTGTTAAGAATGAAGGGAACACTTTTTTTTTTTTTAATAAAAAGTCAGTCATATTGAATGAGTAGATCTTGCTCCCTCTTGGTAGGAAGGAATGGAACCTCTTATTAGTTGTAGGTATATATGGATTTGGTAACTGGACTTCTTGAGCAATGAGAATGGCAGAATTTTTCTTCCTAGGTAAGGTTTCTGTGGGGCCAGAGTTTAACAGTAACAGTAAAAATGTAAAGAGTTTTATAGGAGGGCCATAGTCTTACACTGACTCACTATATTTATAATGCTAGATGGACATTTATTTCCATTCACAGATGATTCTGAAGGCTTTATTCTCTGTAGTCATAAAGATTGTATCTAATGATAAAAAAAAAAAAAATCATACCTTCCTCCTTCTCACCCCCAACCCGTCATCCTCCAGTTTCATTTTGACTAAAACACCTAACACTGCCCTCAAGGAGTCATATGAATTTGGGAACAACCTACAGAGACTTCAGGAGGACCCACTGTCAAGGAAAAAATGTTAGATACCCCAATCTTAGAACTGCCAAGGGAGCCTCATGGAGAACAATACTTCACAGAGTCCTCTGGGCAACACATAAATCAATGAGAAAACTCATGCCTTACAGCAGCACCTGGAAGCAGCAGAGAAAGCAATTGTCTTTTCATAATTATATGTTATTATACACTATAACAATCTAAGTGGTCCCACAAAGGCATACTTTATCCTAAAAGACTTCTTATGAATTTTATTTGAAGTTTATTTTCTTTTATCTGTCATTCAATATAGTTTCCTGCTTCCGTTTTAAGAACCTTAGGCTTGTAAGTATGTAATAACTCCCAGTCCATTTGGATAGAAGGAGGAAAGCCACCATAGGAGTAGTTTCCCTTAGTAGGGCCACCACCCACAAGAATGAGAACATTCCTCAACAGGTAAGTGGACCCTAAAACTACCAGACCATCTCTGCAACAAGGGCTATATCCAAAATCGTTTCAAAAGAGTAGAGGAAAGCCTCTAGTTAGTCACATAGATTGATCATAGATTCACAGAGGATAACAAAGGAATGGAATTAGTAAAGGACTGACAGATCCAGATAGGGGAAACACCAAGAAGATCATGGATCCATTGAACTTTTGAAAGAGTCAAACATACTTGGGCCTGGGAGGAGAAGGGAGAATTTCTCTATGGTATGGTTAGTGGTATGTGGCCATTGGAGGTCACACAAAAGTAATTAATGAAGGTGGGAAGGAGTTTTGCCTACATTAAGGTATCAGTACCTCAGAATGAAGCTTCTCAGGATCACAGGTTCATAGATATTCAGCTAGGAGGGAAATATTAAGGCATGTAGCCCAACACCCCTATTTACAGTTGAGAAAACTGAGGCACACAGAAATTACTAGATTTGAACTCTTAGTTTTCTGAAACCAAAGGCATAATCTTTCCACTTTTCCATAGTGCCTTTCATGGTGCTTCCTTTCATATCTTAATCTAAGGATAACTTTTTAAGTGTTTTGCTTAAAAAAAATAATGTTTTAAATAAAAGTAGAGGTAACTAATTTCTTGAAGCATGGTAACAAGAGGGAATGGTTAAACAAAGAAAAAAATGAGTTTTTTTAAACCCTACCATCCTGGGTCTAGTAGACTCTTGTCCTTGCAAATCCATCTTTTTGATAGTCCAGTCAGTTGCATGTTTGTCTCTCTTTATAGGTTTCCACCTTGTGTCAGACAGACACAAGAGAGAAATGAGGAAAATCACAATAAATCAAATGTAAAAAACAAACAAACCATATGTAATATATCAAAAGGATAAAATATTTGGAATTTGAATGGGTATGTACAGATTTTATGCAATATGGAGTGTCAATGAGTCCTCTGAGAGAAATAAAACAGGAAAACAAACAGGCACTTTATTGTTGCAACATAAAAATTTCTCATGAGATGCTATCATTAGGCAGATCATTACCAGCACTTTTTTTTTTCTTTTTCTTCTGTCTCATAAAACAGAATTGGCATTTACTACATTGATGTCTTGCACAATAAACTATAAAATAAGAATTTATGATGGTGGCAGAAGCCACATAAAATTTGTTTGTGGGGCTGAATATTATACATGGGCTCTAGAGACTAGTGAACTTGGGTCTCACCAGAATACTTTCATGCCCAAAAGAAGAACTGAGAACTAAGATATAACATCTCCATATGTATAGGAACACTTGTAAATACCTGTCAGGTTCATTAGAGCATTTAGAAAGACAAGGTCACAGAATATGTAGTGACAAATGCAATGTAGTGCTGAATTACGAATGTAAGCTCCTTGTGAGTAGGGGTTATTTCATTCAATGTAGCTGTATACCAGCACCTAGCACAAGGCAGAAGCACTTAATAAATACTTGTTGATTTATTGACTGATTTACTCATAGTACACAGGTTCAAACTTCTGCTGGCCTATGTGAATTTAGTGTCTTCAGCAATCTGTGCCTCAGTTTCCTTATCTTTCAAATGAGGAGATTGGATTAAACTTCCAAGGTCCCTTCCGGACTTAAATCTATGATCCTATGAACATTGAATTTGGACAGATATTGAGTAGAAACTACCTCTTTTCATTAGAAACACATCAAAATTTTCCAGTATAGGCTTGGTTGTATTTATTTGCATGATCCTTTTATTAACACTCCACTTGCTTTTTTCCAAGTCACATTGCTCTTGCTCTGAAATCAAAATAAAATAAATGCTGGCAAAACGTGTCTCTTCAGGAAACATTTATCTTTCAAACATTGCCTTGGTTGGGAAATGAGAAAAGCATCCCCACCTCTAGGGTATTTTCTGTTGGTCTGCTGGGTGTTTCAACCATAAAAATTGCAAATTAAGTTCCTCATCCAAGCTTTGTTATCAGTATACTGATGATGGCCCCTTTTAGATTTCCCTTAACTAAATCCTTCCTGTTAGAGAAATGCTTAGTCAAATGATAATGTCCCTGTGCAATGAGCAGAGACCATCATAAATCATCTACTAGTAAAACAAACATTCCTCAGCAACCTTTCCATTTTAATTAATAATGAAGGAGAGGATTTCTCTCAGTGCCAAAGATGTTATTGCTTTCCCACTGAGCCCATAACCACAATTTTTATAAGAGAAGGGGCTTTTTTGATGGAAAATAGCCCTCTGTGCCATATTCAGTGGGTGCTCTTCTTGACTCTACTTATCTCTGGGAACATTACTATAAGATCAGAAATTTAGAGCCAGATAAGATTTTAATGCTTATTGTGTGCAATCCATTCATGAAGAAACTGAGGCTGAGAGAGATCAAATGACTTACCTAGGCTCACACAGCTATTAAGTACTGAAGGCAACTTTAAACTCTGGTTGTCCTGACTCAAGGCCTAGACCACCATAGGGCCTCTAGTCAAATAATCTAGACAGGATTCATTCTATGTATGAATCTTTATGGTGTGTATGTGGATGTGAGTAATATAGACAGATCCATATGTATATAGAGACCTATGTGCTTATACATTACAGTATAGTATACATTACAGTATAGTAACATAGCATAATATATATAATTCAGTGCCGAATATATGTATACATACGTGTGTATGTATATATGTATGTATATACTGTATGACATCATGGAGAGAGAACTAATCTTGTACACAGGAAGAACTGTTCAAGTTCTGCCTTGGACATGTGGTGATTATGTAATCATGGCAAGGTGTACCCTACCAGTGGGCCAGGCAACGTTTTTAAAACAAGTTACAGAAAAATCACTGAGTTTCTCATAGTGACAAAATGAAAAGATTAATGACTCAAATTTGCATATATTGTATGTGCAAGCATGGAGCAGCTAGGTTGTGTGGTGAACAGATTGCTGCAACTGGAGTCAGGAATAACTGAGTTCAAATCTGACCTCAGATACTTAGTAGCTGTGTAACCCTGGGCAAGTCACTTAACCCTGTTTGCCTCAGTTTTCTCATCTATAACATCAGCTGGAGAAAGAAATGGCAAACCACTCCAATATCTTTGCCAAGAAAACCCCAAATGAGGTTATAAAGTGTTGGACATGACTAAATAACAATAAAATGGAAATTCATGACTATATTTATGTAAGTGTGTGTGTGTATACATATATATGCAAAAATGAAATGACACATAAATGCATATAAACAAATGTATTTATGTGCACATATACATATTGGTACAATATACAACAGAAATGAGAATAAGAAATAGCAATAAAAAATGCTATTGTCATCATCATTATGACACAATCCCAAAACGATTGAAAAAGTTTCGCCTTTTAATTACTCATGTTCTATGAGTGTCTTCAAGCACTACAATGTCTATTAAATATAATTCTGAAGATGCTAAGAATGATAATTAAAATGGGAAAGCATAATGTAGAGGATATACACCTACTGGGAATTCACTAAATGCCAGTGATTAAATAGGCTGCATTGCAAAGAAAACACTGACAGAATCCAAAAAATTTTGTTAAGGACAACCAAAATCTCTGAGAATTTGTTTCTTTGGAGACACAACTGCTGTTTGATCTTGTGTTGCTTGTTGATGATTCCTGTAGAGATTCACAATGTGAGATTGATGAAATTAGGAATGGGAAGAAATAATGACTCTCCCTGAAACAGAATAAAGTAATAGTACCCTTCAGTATATCCAAACTCTTAAGGGCCCTGTGGTTGCAATCATTACACTCCAATCTGTTGAGTTCTGGAAAAGCAATTCTTCGAAGTAATGGCAATTTGCAACTGTGTTGAAATGACCCTGTAAAATAAAGTGATTTGAAGTAAGAGGGATCCAAATGGCTCTGCTTTTCAGTGTTCAGTCTAACACATCTGGCTCCATTCCTGGAGATGTGTTTTTTGCTAATGGGACATACAGCTGTTGCCATCCCAAAATTAAAGCAGGAGGTAAACATGTCTTTAAGGAGATTTTTGCAGAAAAGATATTGATTAACGTCACAGTGATTAGTCACACAGAAGGCAGTTTCAAGAAGGATGGTGGGCTGCAGCAACTAGTATGGCATATTATCTTATTAATCAAAAGGGCTATAGCTGTTACTCTAAAACACAGCATATTACAGCTGTTGTATTAAGATTTTATCCTGGGCTGATTTACTCTTGCCAAGAAGAGTTAAGAGTTTAAAAGATAGGCTATTACTTTCAGGTACAAAAATTGTATTTAAAAATCAACAATCAACACCATTTCCCCATTTTGATTTACCAACCTTTTTACCCCACCATTTGGACTGATCTCTAAGGGCAATCATAATGCATTTTAACTTTGATTTAAAGACTAGGCAGATACAGAGGTCAATACAATCTCCATTGTAAATGGATGGTAATGCTTACTTTTATAAGTATTTTTTAAAGTGCTTTCTGAATATCTTCTTTCAAAATGCAACCAAGTCAATAAACAGTCTACCTTGTGTTGTGTTGAATGCTTGTTTGTTTTTTTGATGTGTGTCAATATGTTTTTGTTTTTATTTTTTAATGTGTAAAAGAATTGGTCATATACTGGATATCTCAATAGACTAGAGAAAAGTAAAAGAATGAATTCAAAGAGTAGCAAAATTAATATTTTTCCTTTTCATTTACAGTTATTTTATTTGAGCAATAAAATTACCCAGCCAAAATAATATATAATGTTGATCTAAACTTTTAGCTTTTTACTTGGATTGATTATGAGTTTGTGGCTGCTTTATAAACTTTTAATTTTCAATATGTTTATATGATTTTACGTGATTAAACAGTATTAATTGCATGTGATATTTGTCATCAAATTTTGCATATTGACATGAAATACACTCATATGACTAATTAACCTAAGCTAACACTGGTTGAATGACCAGATTCACAGGGTAATTAATCATGGATCACTGTGAACTATGAAGAATTCTAGTTCAATTTTTCCAAGAATCTGTGCTTGAGCTCATGCTATTTAACACTGTTATTTAAATAAAAATATAAATGGCATGCTTAACAAAGTTGGGACTTTTATACAAACATTAGATGACAGAATCAGAATTTAAAATGACCTTAACATATATGAACATAGGAAAGAACCACTTAAGGTGAAATGTAATAAGGATAAAAATAAAGCCTTATACTTGGGGTCACAAAATTAATTTCACAATTATTAGATGGAATAAAACATTTTTGGAGGTTTTGCTGAACCAAAAACTAAATACAGTTATCCCTCAACATTTGTGGGGGTTAGGGATATAAGACTCCAGTGAAAGTGAAAACTGAGAATAGCCCTGGTCTCCATCCCAATGTTTCATTTTTAACAATTTTGATCATATTTATTCAACAAACAAAACAAGTAAAGTAACACACTGCACTCGCAAAAAAAGTTTTTGTTTCTATTGAATTAGTAGAGATTAACATCTATCATGCTATACAGAGTCTTTGGAACTGCCAGTATAGTTACAGCAACTGCTCCACAAATTTCCTTCTCTTACAAAAAGCACAAGATATGACTATAACTGATGGAGAAAAATTTCATGATTGAGTGTGAATGGTAGAGAGACAGAAAGGAAGAATTTCCAAAGAGTACTTAGCCTATAGTTCTTTCATACATTGAAACATTTAACAAAATTTAGCTGTTTAGAATAAATTTATGTGTTTATACTTATGGTAGAGAATGACAAATAGATTAATAATATATAGTATTAATGCATTTGTAACTTATCATTTGTTTTTTTTTTTTTGTTTGTTTCCTTTACTTATACAGTATACCAAAAGGCTCCAAATGCTCATTTAATTATCAATGACCAATCCATGAATAACCCAAACTAGGAATATGAAACTCTTGAATGTTGAGGAATGATTGTGAGTATATTAAAAACCACATCCAAAACTACATGATCATCTCAATAGACACAGAAAAGGTCTTTGACAAAGTACAATACTCTTCCATGCTAAAATCCCTACAAAAATAGATAGGAGGATACTTTTTTTAGTATCATAAAATTCATCTATCTAAAACCAAAAGAAAGCATCATATGCAATGGGGATATACAAGAACATTTTCCAGTAAACATGAGAGTGATGCAAAAATGCCCATTGCCCCTACTATTACTTGATTTCATTCTGGAAATAAAAGCAATAATATAAAATAAGACAAAGGAATTACAGTAATCAATATAGACAAAAAAGGAGATAAAACTACCCTTGTTTCCTATTGGTATAATGTTTTACTTGGAAAATTCCAGGGAATCAGAAAAGGTACTAATTGTGAAAATTAATAGCTTTAGCAAAGTGACAAGTTACAAAGTAAATTCTCAAAAATAAAAATAAAATTCTACATAATAAAAAACATAAGAAGCAATAATAAAAAGAAAAATTCCATGCCAAATAATTATAAAATGTACAAAATATCTATGGATTAAACTCCTTAAACACATAAAAAACTTCAATATATTAGATTATAAAGTATTCCATGAAGAAATAAAGAAAAACTTAAATAGTTTCAGGAATATTGGTGCTCAAAGATATGCCTTGTCAACATAACAAAAATGAAAATAGTATGAAAATGTATTCATACTTTTTATTCTATACCCATTAGATCAACAAGATGATCCAGGGTTTTATACATATACATACACTTGTACATACACACACACACACACACACACACACACACACATATATATGTATATACATATATACAGGCATATGTTTGTGTTTGTGTGTGTAATAGCCATTGTCTAATAACTAAATGATCAAAAGATATTAACAGTTCTCAAAAAAAACCTACAAATATTCACATACAAATAAAAATGTTTAAAATCACTAATAATAAGAGAAACAAGCATACACTTTAAATTGGTAAAAATTTTAAAAATGGCATCGGTCTTAGAAGAGTTGTTGAAAGATAGGCACACATATGCATTGTTGGTCAAGCTGTGAGATGATACAGCCATATTGGAAATCACTTTGGAATTATGCAAATAAAGGGACTACAATGTCTATAGTCTGAACCAGAGAGTCCATTATTGGGCTTCTACTCCAAAGAGTCATTAAAAAAAGTTTCCATATACTGCAAAATGTTCTTTTTGAGATAACTAAGAATTAGAAAGAAAGGGGACATCCATCAATTGGGGAATGAATAAAGAAATTGTGGTACATGAATGTAGTGGAATATCACTGTGTTGTAAGATATGACACGTGATGAATACAGAGAAGCATGGAAAGATCTATATGAACTGATACCGAGTGAGGTAAGCAGAGCAAAGAAAATAATGCACAGTAACTATACCTATGTAAATGAAGAGAGCAATAAATCAAAAAGGAAAAATCTAAAAGTAATCAAATTATAAAAATCAAATGGAACTCAAAGACAAATGAGAAGATAATCTCCAATCTAATCCTTTGTAGATGTTGAAATTCCATAGGTATTACACATTATACATATTTTTGGATTAATCAATGTGTATTGATCAGTGGTGTTGATTTTTTCCCCCTTTCCTCCACTAAAAATACTATTTTCCATATGAGATAACTCTCTGGGAGGAGAAGATAGAGGAATATGTGGAATACTATGGTAATATAAAAAAAAAACACAACAAAAAATAGCTATAAAAAGTTGTTCTTTAAAAAAAAAATGTGTTGGTTGGATTAGGTGATGTCTGAAATCCCCACCAGCATCAAGTCAGTGATATTATGATGTAGAAACTGAATTTTGCAAAAGAATTATCTTTCTATGCTCAAGATAATAGTTGGAATTCTTAAATGCTTTATGCTAAGCTTCATAGCTTAGTTCACAGTAGATAGTAATTCAGAACACAGTTGTGTTGTTTGAAAATGAATTATGTCTTTTTCATTGAGTTAGACATTATTTGGCAGTTCCAAAGAGCTCTTTACATAGTGAAACAACTATTTCCAACGGCCATTCAAAATAAAAAACTCTGTTGCTTATTTTAAAAAAAAAAACAAATCATCAGTAAATAGGAATATAATTTTAAAGACAGAATCAGTTTGTCATTTTGATAGAGACTCACACTTTGAGCCAAGAATTCTTGTATTCAAGTCCTGTCTCTGACATAATGACTGTGTTACTATGACCATATCATTTAACCTTTTTGTGATTTAGGAAACTACCTATTACTAGTGTTACCTGGGCTCTTCTGAGTATTTATAACTCTCCTAATATGGACATTCTCTTGAGGTGCTTTTTGAGTATACCCAGTTTTCCTAATATGGAGTCCACTGTGTTCCCTATCACATAAGTGGAAGTAGTTTCCTCTGATTGGCTATCTGTGTCCTTAAAACTAGTGATACTGAGTCATGCTATTTTTCCCTCTCTTTCCTGCTTTTCTCTCTTTGGCAATTCTTTTATCTGCTGTCTCCAGACAGTGAAATTCTCAGTAAAGACAGAGCAAGTGAGAGAGAACAGCTTTCTTTCTCTTGTCCCTATCTTTTACCCTGCCTCTGATAAATGACCCTGAGGTGTTTGCTTCTATTTTGCGGTATGTTCTCCTCAGTTTTAGGTACCAGAGGTGATTTCCATTTATGTGGTAACAGACAGTGGGCTTAATGTTAGGTAAACTGGACAGGCCCACAGAAATTTGGCTTACACTAGAAATTACAGTGGCAGTGTGCACTGTATTGGTCAGAGAAGTTTTCTCTTCTAAACATTCCCTATATCAACAAAATCATAGGCCATACCCACTTTATATCTGATTAAAAAGGACAATTACAAACAAGCATCACAAGTGATTCAGTAAACATACTTTATATATGAGTCATGTTACTAGCAATTCACAACCCCAAACCTTTCTTGTCTTTAACTGTTCTATTCCTTCCCTATCACTTTTTCCTTCCCTTCCTAAAAACCATATTTGTTTTAGTAAAGCATCAGGTGCTGGCCAAGTATGGACTGGAGAAATGACTACCAGAAGTAAAATAGTACAAGTCAGCTTTCTTTATATGTACTTTTCGTGAAGAAGAGCATAGAAAATGACATAAAATATTCCATTGTTTTTCTATGTCTTCTCTGTTAAATTGATGTTGTGATTATGAGTTAACAAGTGTTTCTAGTTGTACAGAGAAGTAAAGATTGAATAGTGGCCAAGAAGCAATGATTGCAGAAAAATATAAGACCATCTGTTCTCCAAGTTTTGAAAGAAAGTAAATATCATGGATAAGAATAATGCTTTTTTTAACCACTCACAGGGTACATAAGTGGTGGGAGTGGTGGGGAAAAAAACAAAACAAAACACCCTGATACACAGTGGGAATTAAAGTTGTTCATCGATTGAAAACTGTTATTATTGAAAATTTCTCAGCTGAAACACTAATCTTGCCCATTTTAAATTTTTTAGTATATTTTTCTCATAGTTACTAAATGAGAGTAGGGAGAAATACTATATCACAGGGTGAATACCTCACTCTTGTCCTCCCTCTGTAATCCTGATCTTTTATTCCCTACAACTGCAATATGAACTCATAGATTGTAAGATAGAGTTTTCCCTAAAACAACACTTCCCTAGGATTTGTAGATACATTTTATATTGGGGTCAATAGATTTTTTTGGATTGTTTTTTGAAAAACATGTACTAGATGTTCCAGATGGTAGGCATAGTAGGAGCAAAGACATGCGGGTAGGAATGGGCAAGTTCTGCATAGAGACTGGCAAACAGAAATAAAGGGACTGTGTTGTTGAGTAAGAACAGATAAAGTTAATGTGAGGAAGAATTTCTCAGGGAATGTCATCCTTGCCTTTTTTTTTCATATTTTAATTCATGTTATTAAATATTTCCAATTACATGTAAAGAAATAAAAATCTTTTAAACTTTTTTGAATTTGAAATTCTCCCCATGATTCCTATTCTTTCCCACTTCCTGAGAAAGTAAGCAACTTTATATTGATCATACATGTGAATTCATGTAAAACATACCTCCATATTAGACATGTTACAAAAGAAAACACACAAAAAACAGTAAAAAATAAAGTCTAGAAAAACAAGCATGCTTCAATCTACAATCAGAGTTCATCAGTTCTCTCTCTGGAGGTAGTTTTTTTTTTTTTAATCATATGTCCTTTGAAATTGTCTTGAATCATTTTATTGTCAAGAATAGCTGTCATTCATAATTGATCATCTTTACAATATTGCTATTATTTTTATAAAATTCTCTTGAATCTGCTCACATAACTTTGCATAAGTTCACATAAGTCATTCCAGGTGTTCTTCTTTTTCCTTTTCTTCCTGAAACCATCCTATTCCTCATTTATTATATCTCCATAGTACTTCATCCCAATTAAATGACAAAATGTGTTCACCTATCCCCTAACGTGCATTACCTTGATTTCTAATTCTTTGTCACCACAAAAAAAAGCTGTTATACATATAAAAATTAGAATTGAACAAGTAGAAGTTAATGACTCTATGAGACAGTAAATCGAATATAGTAACAGCAATATTATTTTAAGAAAGACCTTGAGTGAATAAGTTATTTTGGCTATCATATGTATCCAGATTAACTATAAAGGACATATGAAGAAAGATGCTATCTCCATCTAGAGAAAGAACTGACAGAGGTGTGTGTGTGTGTGTGTGTGTGTGTGTGTGTGTGTGTATTATATGTATATATATGTATGTATATATGTATATAGTATAATTTTACATACATACCTATAAATACATATAAACACACACATACATACCTATTTATGTCTAAGAATAGTCAACTCTAGGGCAAGAGGGGAGTAAAAAAATTTTATATGACAATTTTGTTCTATATTTGAAAAGAATGACAAGTTGTGCATAATAGATTTGCAGTTGCATGTCCAATATTTTTTATTGTACTATGTTACAGAAATGCAAACTTTATTTCATAAGTGAAAAATAAAATGTTTTTAAAAAATTCATGAGGAATATAAGGAGATTCAAGAAGGTATAAATAAAAAATAAATATTAGGAATCAGACAAGAAAATTTTAGAAGACAAAAAGGAACAGAATTAATGAACAGAACAAGTTTAAGAAATTCATTAGTAAAAGGCACTGAAAATGAGGGGGAAAGTAACTAAAAACCAAAGCCAGAAAATTTAGAAATCCTAAACTAAAGACGAATAAAAAAATATATCTTGACAAGGAGCTCTCCTTGGCAGCTGAGATTTTATCCCAAAACTTAGCACTAGAAAATGGATACTTTGTCAAAGCAGTCAAACACAAGGAATAGACAAAAAAGCTCAAAACAGAGCACAAAGAACTGGAGATTTTTTTTTTTTTAAGTTAGTATGGAGTTCTTGGAGATTGATTCAGTGACCCGTAATAAATATGTTATGTCTGTGGTACTGGAAGGGCTGAGAAATATAAGCATGTAGGTAGTTATGTGGTACAGAAGATAGAGTACTGAGCCTAGAGCCAGGAAAATCTGAGATTAAATCTAGGTTCAGACATCTACTAGCTTTGTGATCCTGGTCAGATTACTTAACTTCTATTTGCATCAGTTTTGTCATCTATAAAGTGGGAATAATAATAGCATATACTTTCCAACGTTGTTGTGAGGCTAATGAGATAATATTTGTAAAATGTTTTGTGGACCTTAAAGAGCTATATAAATGGGAGCTATTATCATTATCATTACAACGTATAAGTTATTCTCCATTCCAAATGAGAAAGTGAAATGAACTGAAGAATTTATTTCCAGCATCCAAGTTATCAAGGAGAAGGATGCTGTTCTCCTTAAGAAATAAAAGAATTATTTCAGGGCAAATACATACATACATATACACATATATTTTATATACATCTATTTTTTAAATGTCCCAAAATGGAGGAAATCTTCATTTTTTAATCGGGTGACCAACAGGTAAAAGAGGAAAGTTAGATGAAAAACCAGTTGAGTGTTGCAGTAGATAGAAGGCTGGACCATTCATGGAATTTTCTTGGCCAAGATGTTAAAGTGGCTTGCCCTTTCCTTCTCAAGTTGCTTATCACAATCAGAGGTTAAGTGACTTGCCTAAGGTCACAGAGTAAGTAACTGAGGGGAGATTTGCACTCAGGTCCTTCTGATTTCAGGCCAAGCACTCTATTCACTGAGCCACCTAGCTGCCTCCTTTGAACAAATTTCTTAACTTCTATTTGCTTCGGTTTCCTGAAATGTAAAATGAAGATGATAACCCTTCCCTCTTAGAGTTGTTGTAAAGATAAAAAAAAATATGATAACTGTGAAGTGCTTAGCACAGTATCTAGCACATAGTAGGTGTTATATAAATAAAATTATTATTATTAATTTAGAAATTAATTATTAATTATTAAACTGACTAATAACTGTTAAATTATTAATTAAATGATTATTGGTTATTAATTAAAATTAGCTATTAATTTAGAAACCTGGATCTGGACAATTTCAAGAGTAAACAGCATCTTTCTCACAAAGACTGAGGAAACAGACTGTAATAGCAATTTAAACCAAAGATCTTTCTCATTCATTAATAGGCCCATGTGACTTATTTAAATAACCTGGAAGCCTAAGACACATATGGTGGGAGGAGCTTCTGAAGGGTTGGAACAGGAAGGGTGGAGCAGAAACAGGAGGAAATAAGTGAGCACTGACAGGGCAGAGGAGAAAGGATGCAGGCAGATGGCACAGCAAGGCTTATGAGTGTTTGCCTGTAAGAAGGCCCCAGCAGGGTGGGAGAGGCTTGGGAATGCCTTTGTCTCAGCAGTGCTAATGTGTATTGACTTCTTGGTCACTATGACAGATCCGGATTTCTGGTTTTGGGATTTGGCTTTTTGGTGTCTGAATAAATGTTTTTCTTCTGCCTTCTATATGGAGAGTCTGTTATGCCTTGTGACTAAGAACTATGTTGGCATATTCATAGTCACCACCAGAGTTGTGAATATTGCCTTGGCAATACACAGAGCAACAGGTACAATGAAGTAAAAGATTATCCATTAATATATGGAAGTAGAAAAGACAAGCAGTGTAACATATTGGGAACAATAATTAATAGCTTTGATGACAGTCTGGCTGAAAAAATCTATCTATGCACATACATATGTATGTATTTTGGTATACATGCTAAAAGGATGGCCTGCATCTAAAAATAAGTAATTTAATGACAAGTATAACATGGCACAAAAATATCTTGACAACACTTCATTTGTAAATAACTTGGGGTTTGCTGCAGACAGTAAGTCCAATAAGAGTAAAGAAAGCACAACCAAACTATCTCTAATCTAGCATACATTAAGAAAGTAACATATCCACAATAAGGAAGGTGATAGTTTTGAACACTGTGTCCCCATCAGACTCTATCTAGAGTACTGTTTTCAATTTTCTTTACTTTATCTTAAGAGCTTCAGGTTGGAGGAAGAAATCAGAATGTTGTGAGGAACTGAGGATCTTGTCATATGAGGATCAACTGAAGGCAATGAGAGTGTTTAGCTAAGCCATAAATTATTTATCCTAACGTCTCTTAGTGGAAGAGACATTAGGCTTGTTCTTAACTCTGAATAACAGTAAAAAATAATCTAGGCAAAATTAGGTTGTACATAGTTATGGTAAAGTAGTATGGTATAGTTATGGTATAATGGATAGAGCCAGCCTTGAAGCCTGATGTACTGTGCTGAAAAATGACCTCTGACACATAGTAGTTATATGACTTTGGGCAAGTCATTTCTTAGTTGCATTTTTTATACATTTAATTTTTTTATTTTATCAGAAAGAACTTTTTTCATAATAAAGCCCTGATGTTCATAAAGTTTACCAATCACAAGGATATTTTAGGTTATCTATTTAAGCTCTATGAGCCTTAAGTTGTTGTAATGTCTTTGTTCTGCATAGCATTTTTAAAAATATTAAATAAATATGTAATTACTTCCACTTTTATCTCAATTCAACACCATATAAATGTATTACTTCCAAACATTTATTTTAAAAATTTATCTTAGCTTAATCACCTCAACTTTTAGGGAAATGACCTTATATCTTCCAGAATGCATTTTGTTACTGTCAGAACTTCACTCAGAATGTTAGCCCAGTCTATTGCTATTAAAAATACTCAGAGCATTTCAAAAGGGCATATGCATATGAGTGTGTGTGTATGTATATGCATATACATATATATAATATATATTCAAAGCTTGCTTTTCCTCTGATAAACTACAAGTCATTATCTTAAATTTATCCCTTATGATAAAATAATTCACATTTTTCAGTCTGACTGATTTACACATCGGCCAATAGGAACAATCAATCCACAAGCAGATAGAAATAGCCATTTAGGTGCCAGTCACTGAGGATTCAGATAGAAAGAATGAAATAATTCCTACTCTCAAGGAGACTGTATTCTATTCGAAGAAGTAACATATGTATATATATATATATATATATATATATATATATATATATATATATATAAAAGTGTAAAGATCATAAAAAGGTTCAAGTAGTAGGAATTTTATGTCATTTAATATTGTAAAATTTCCCTTTATGAATATTCAAGTGGTCTGTCTCTAGCTTTCACTCTCTCTGAGCACCAGAAAAAAATGTACAACTTCACATCAGGAATGCAATTAAGTAGAAGAAATATACCTAAGCACTGCAATCCCTGCAGTATTACTACCTTAGGCATCAACATATATTCAGCTATATTCTCCAAAAATCAGAGAACTTTTAAAAGAAGTACCAACTTCTCTTTTTCCATCATAGGCTGAGAATTTCACTTATTTAGAAGTGGAGTTTTCTGAGTCAATCTTTATGTGACTAACATCACAAGTCTATTTCTTTCACCAAGGATGGTAACAATAAAATGCTTATATAAATGACCTAGTGATTTTTGATTCACTTCATGTGTTTATCTCTGCACAGTGCATCTATCTGAAATTTGTTAGGACAATAGAGAACTTATGTCTGCCATTTGTAGTTCTTACCACTGAGCTCTTTTTTGGTAATATCAAACATAGGAGTAAAAATCTTTCTAGACACATATGCTCAGGGAGCATGTTTTTTTGTTTGTTCGTTTACTTTTTTTTTTTTTATCAAATAAAACTGAATGCCAAAGAGCAAAAATATTGGATGTAAGTTTACATACTGTATAAAAGTTTTAAAAAATTGGATTCCAAACTAAAGCATGAATTTAAAGGCAATAACATTCTGGGCATTTTGAAAAAAAAAAAACATTTCAATGGTTTCTATTCTTTTTTATAGTAGTGATTTTTTTAAAAAGTATAATATAGTAGCATCTACTTAGTGGTAAGTAATCCATCTAGATACATTTAAATTAATAATTAATATTATCAAAGGAATTAAATGAAGATTGAAATGACAATACTTTGTGCTATGGGTTTATGGACCCCCCAGTAATAACTCCTTGGTTTGTAGGAATTCATGGTCAACAGGCTTCTTGACATCATTCAAATTGCCTTCTCCTGTGTTGTTATAGATCTTGACATTTTCTTTTCAGTGGCTATTTGGCTTTGATCAGGCTACATCAATTAATCATTTACCTTTAAATCATTTGTGTTTGGAGACTCCAGAATAATTTTAACCCTCACACAGTCCTTTGTAGCTTCGTCAGATGACTTGATTGTTAATTGGTGATTTTATGCTTGAATAATCTACTTGAAACTTTTCAGTGAGCTAGACTGTAGTATTTAAATTATAAGTAACTGCTTATGGGAAGGTCAGAGGGAAAGCATTCCTTAGGTTTACATGACATATTAAAACTGAACTTTTAAACAAGAAGATAACAAACCATTCTACTACTGTTTCCTTCCAAGAGGGAAATTTCACAAAAATTACAGGAACTCCTCATTCACATCATATCGTGATAATGATACCATGTTTTTTTCGCTTTTAGGGCTTACATCCTTTACCATGGTGATTCATTCTTACCCCAACATGTCCAAAATTCAGTGATAATCCTTCCAACTTAATTTTTAACTCACCCTCATTTCCCTTGCCAAATGAACTTGTCTTTTTTAAAGAACAAAAAATTCCTTTTAAACTTACCTTGAGCATATGATCATAGAGGCAGGATAGAGTAGTCATTAGGGCACTGACCTTGGAGACCAAAAGACTTCAGTTCAAATCCTGCCTTAGATACTTACTAGCTGCTTGATCCTAAACAAGTCACTTAACCTCTATATACCTCCATTTTCTCCTCTGTAGAATGAGTGAATTATGCTTGATTTCTAAAGTCCTTTCCATAGCTAAATTTGTCATCCTCTCATCATAACATAACAAAAATGAACTATGTGACATAAAAACCTCAGATTCCATATCTATAATATGAGAGGACTGGAAGTCAAATCAGCAAGTTTGAATTACTCACTATTTTGGGGGGACTGTACCTAAGTGTTGGAACAGATAATCTCAAAGGTTAGGATTCAATGATCCTACATTTTGAATAAACAGTAACTTTTCCCATATAGAGTACATGTAACGCATGACATAAAAAAATATTTCTCCATAATAATATAACCTTAAATAATCCCTCATATGCAATGTGACCAACTGGCATCTTAAAGATATAATACAATCAGAATTATTTTTTTTCCTGGAGAAACTCAATATCCCCTGGGTTTCATAAAATGAAAGATAGGGACTAGACACCTATTTTACTGGCCTGAGGATCTCCCTGTTGATGCAGCTGCCTGTGCCATTGCAGGTGAGCACCTTCTCTGCAACTTAAAAAACTCTCTAGGAGAATTTAAGTGATTTGCTCAGGGTCAAAAATCACTATTAATGGTAGAATTTGAATTCAGAACTTCTTGACTCCTACCTCAGCTCTTTAGCGTATAATAAAACACAACCAAAATTTATTGTAACTATATTTTATTTTATGTTCTCTTTTTTAAGTTTTTATTTAGTATTTTTTCCCAGTTCCATGTAAAAACAATTTTTAACATATTTTTAAAATTTTGCATTTCAAATGATCTCTTTTCCTCCCTCCTGATCTCCCCTCATTAAGACAAGAAATTTTTTATAGATTATATATATGTAGTCATGCAAAACATATCCATAATAGTCATGTTGTCAAAGAAAACATGAACAAAGAAAAAAACAAAGTAAATAAAATAAAAAAAAACACAGTATGCTTCATTCTTTATTCAGATACCATCCATGTTCTTTACCTTCAACACATAGATACTCATCTCATTATCTCTCTTACAGTTCTCATTTGCAATTAATTGCCACTACTAGTTTATATTTGGTCTGTTTAAAAAAAAAACAAAAAACCTTTTCTTTCCATCAGTTACAGGGAAAACACAACTCTGACCATCATTTTAATATTCTTGATAGCAATTAAGAGAGGTTAAGGAGAAAAAAGGCTCAATGCAAAGATTAGACCTAAAATAAACTAATAGATTACATGAAAAAAAAAAAAAGAAACTATAGCATGTGTTTTGTTCTAGCTGCATTCCAAAAGGCGTATCATGTCCAGTTGTTTCTCAGTTGTGTCCAACTCTCAAGTCCCCACTCACCTAGCACACAGAGGATTTAAATACTAAATAATAACTTTTTCTCTTTTACCCAGGAACCCTGAGGGTCTTCTCCTCCCAGTTTGATTTTTCTTTTATTAAAGGTGCCATCCCCTGAGCAACTGCTTAAGAAGTCTATTCATTGAATAGGTCTATCTCACTCAAAGTGAGAATGCTATAGGACCTTAGCCTGAAAGGGTCAGGGTCTCCCATTGCATCCTGGACCATCTCCATCCATCCTGATGAATATCAGGTCACTGGATCCAGACGGCTCAGGAGAATAAAGTGAAGTTGGTGACCTTGCACAGCCCTCCCTCTCTCGGTTCAAAGTAAACTGTAAGTCATGTCATCATCTTGATGTCACTGTCTTCTTTGAGAATGAAGGACAAATACAACAACAACCAACTCTTCATAGTCCCATTTGGGATTTTCTGAGTAAACATACAGGAATGGCTGGCCATTTTCTTTTCTAGCTCATTTTCCAGATGAAGAAACTGAGGCAGAGTTAAGTGATTTGATTAGGATCATATAGCCGGTAAGTTTCTGAGGTCAAATTTGAACACAGGAAAAGGAGTCTTCTTGAATATAGGCCTTGTACTCTTATCTACTGCACCATCTAACTTCCCCAGTGTAATATCTATATCTATATATACATTAAAAGGAGAAACAAAGGCATATCATACATTTACACATTTAAAACAAAATGGGAGAAACACATAAACGTAGCAATATGTAACTTCAAATTCAAAAAAAGAGGAGATGTGTGTCTCACCCTCATAGCAAGAGGGCTTACAGTTATAGCTCTGAGACCCTTCATAGGAAATTCAGAGCATGAAAACAGTAGGGAAGGTATGGGAAGATCATCTATAACACATGTTGACACCTATTACAACGATAATAATATCTTGAATTTAAATAGAACTTTTTTTCCCTGATTGAACTAGGTTCATATTTGCCAGCTGATATTATCCTTCCAACTACCTTGTGTGTTGAGGCAGGGACAAAAGACCTGAGAGTGAAATACAAGGTGCTTCATATATTTTCAGTTATTTCCACTTCCCTCACAACCTCTCTTTTGGCCTGGGGTCTTTTCAGGTTTAATCTCTTTTGACTTCCTTCTCTTGATTTTTATTTAGGATTGAAACACTACTGTAGAAGTGTCTGCTCCAATATAAATTTTTACTGAAAGAAGCTGTTGCTACAAGAATTACATTACAGACATTCCAAGGTTTCTTTGTTCATTATATCATTTAGAAGTGTGGCCATTTAAAAATCATGAGAGACATAGTTTCTGGGTAATTTAATCATTTTATTAATAAGACCAGTATGTTTAATAATAAAAGGATGATCACCGGTCATCTCTCTTGGACCAAAGATAATCTTGGTGGCAAGGCTCAGGGCTTATATGCTCTTTTGAAAGAGGAGTAGCAATCAACACTGATTAACAATTAATGAGAGAAAGAGTATTACAATGAGTGGCTGAGTGGGACCTCATGTCACCACTGGACCAAAAGACTATCTCTATACCCAGACCACCCCCAGTCTTGGGCAATCTATTTAAAGAATTTATGCCCTACCTAAGCCTGAGTAGCACAGTAGCTACTCCACCTTGATGGGGTCTTGATCAAGAAAGCTAATCCAATCTTATTACCAGCAATGTCCTTCAAGAGACTGAACTTTTTAAAAGAAGGACTTCAGAAAATGGGGGAAACTCTAGATCTTCACAAATCATTGGTTATTGATAATCATTTCTCTCAGAAGATTTGTTTTAATGAGACTATTATATAGATGGACTATCTTGGGAGTTTTGAAGAACATAAAGATGGATGGTATGATCTCCATATTCATGGAGGAAGGAAGATAACATCAATACAAATACTTTACCTCCAGAACCAGAGGATCTGGGTTCAAATCCCACCATTAACACAGATAAAATGGCCTTGGATCAGTCACTTTTCCTCCCTCAGCTTCCATTTTCTCATCTGCAAAGTGAAGGTTCCAAAGCTCCTTTTCATTTCTATAGCTATGCTCAACAAGATAGGAACAGCAACAATAAGAAAAAAGAAAACGTGCTAGAAGAATTCAGGAGAGGAAACAATCATTTCTAACTCTAATGAATTGGGGAAAGAATCATGGAAAAAGTGACATTTATTTTCAGCCTTGAAGGAAGTCAAAATGGTTAAGAGAGGTGGCCTGCTAGGTGATGCATTGCATAGAGTACTAGGCCCGGATTCAGTAAGGTTCATCTTACTGAGTTCAAATTCAGTCTGTCTCGCTTCCTAGTTGTGTGACCTGCACAAGTCACTTAAGCCTGTTTGCCTCAGTTTCTCATCTGTAAAATGAGACAGAGAAGGAGTCTCTCCAGTATCTTTGCCAAGAAACGCCCTCTACTAGGTCACAAAGAGTTGAATATGTCTAAAAAACTGAACAAGAGTGGTATTCTAAGGGGAAAGGAAACACAATCAATAAAAATGTGGAATAGGATAGGTACAAGGTTTATTAAGACAATAATAGATAAAATAATTGTCTAATGTGTATATTTGGAAAAAAGATGACATCATGATTAAGAGAGAGAGTTAAGCTGGAATGTTGGGAAACTCATAGCAAATAAGAATTTAAAAAACCTAGACCTTATTGTACACTTCTCAGAGATGGTGTTTTATCATTAAAGCAGCACTGTCTATGGTGACAATATATATTAGATGCATAAAGAATTAGGGACTACTTTCACATACTGGTTTAACTATTTTGACTGACACATTTAACTCACAGTCATTTAATAAACACCCAACAGCATATTAAGTGATGTGCAAAACATTGTACTAACCATTGGCGATTAAAATATATATTTTTAAAAAACCTCACAGTTCCTATACTCAAAAGCTTACAATCTAATAAAAAGGATATAGCATGAATATTAATAAGGATGACGAAAGTAAAACTGTGATAAAACCAAAGGAAGATCCTAAATAATATGTTTAAAGAGAAAAGATCCTCAAAATTGGTAAATTATGAAGAAATGATATCTGACTGATTCATTTTAGGAAGAGGCTTATTTCAACAGAAAGAAATGTAGATTGAGTACATTGCAGACATGGGGCCTTGTTGAAGTGAATGAACAGAGACAAAATACCAAGATGAGACTAGAGAAGGGCTCATATTCCTGACTGCTTGGAATACTGGAAAAGCAAAGGGTATGAAATAAAGCTGAAACAATGCTGACAACAGTATTAGGTTTGGAAGAATAATTTAAAAAAACAGATATTTTAAGAATAATTATGCTTTTTCAAAACTATGAAGAGCAAATGAAGATGATGTTGTTCATCTTTCATTTTTGAAGCGGACCCAATGACATAGAGTGATGTCTTGATTTGCGTGTGAATTGGAATTTAGTTGAGACAGAGATGCACAAAGCTATTAGCCTCTCTGACTCTCTTCCAAAGTCACTGAGGTCCAGTGTCAGGACAAAAGTCAAGATGAATGGCAATAGCCCAGAATGCAGTGGATGGCCTTGGCATCTTCAATGCCTGACCAGACTCTAAGTGTCCCACAGCACCTACTTCAGTTACCTTTATGGCCATTGTTCTCATCTACCCATTCTGCTGGAGTAAGTTTTCACATGCTTAGGATAGATACCTCCCCCCACCCCCAACTCACTGCCAGGTTTGAGCCCTATTGGTTACCCTCAACCTGTCTGACAACTTGGTTTTACCAGGGTGTGGCTGCTGTGCATTCTACAGTTTGTTGGAGCCACGGATGAGAACTGGTCGACAGGTAGAAACCAATGGTGGATGAGCAGTTCTAAAAATGGCTCAACAAGTCTTTAAAAAAAGAGATACTAGTCCTCTGTGAACACCAATGTTACAGGAAATCACACAAGAAGAACTTCCACGGGAAAAGTAAAATGAAAAATAGATTATAATTAGACAAAATCCTCGGAATGCTAACAGGAATAAATAGCTAATTCAACCTACCCTTATACACCATTGCTAAGCTTATATAATAACGAGGTTGGTCTTGTAAGTAGTCAAGAAGAAAAGAAAGACAAATCAAAAGCACCCAATCAGATTTCACAAGTTTTTTACAAAAAGGGGAAATAGAGAAGTTAGAATATGATACATAAAAAATTAAGAAATACATTCTGAAAATCAGATTCCTAGAACAATTAAATATTATTTTTCAAAGATATACATCTTGGGCACTGGACCTAGATTCAGAAAGACGTAAGTTCAAGTCTGGCTTCAGACACTTGTCAGCTTTATGATCTGAGTAAGTCACTTAACCCTGTCTACTCTGGTACCTTCATTTGTAAAATGAATATAAAAATAGCACCTCCCAAGATTACTTTGAAGATAAAATGAAATACTATTGCTAAAATACTTTTCAAACCTTCATGTGATATGTAAATATTAGCTGTTATTTATTATTAAATTGACTCTTCAGACTGAATTAACTGATAATTTAGAAAATTAATTATTGGTTAATTCAGTGATGATTTAAAAAAGTGAAATTAGTTTTCTGGTATCATATAGCTTAAACTATGTTTGAACTTGTTTTTTAACTTTTGAACTTTTTTTAAGGTGTTGCAAGATGGTGACCATTAGTTTTGGGGTTGGAAAAGACCTTCACAATTATTTATTTCCATTTTCTCATTTTATAGATGAGAGAACTGAGAAGGTTAAATTTTCACAAGACCACATAGAAAATAAGGAGCAGAACTGAGTTTTGAAGTAAGTTCTGCTAACCCTAACTCTTTCTATGAGATATAACATTATTACCAACAAAATGGCCTCAGATTTTCTGCCACTAGTGTGTCACAATATAAAACATTTAAGCAATCACATATAATAGTATACATCTCATAGCACAGAACTCTGTTAAAAAAAAAACTAACTTAATTTTTAACACCTTAAATATTTAGGTTTGGATATACTTTATTTACTCTCCAAAAGTGGTAATATGTAACTTCCTCCTTTACAATCTTATTCCATACACTTAACTCTGATAAGCCCATACTATAAATGATTTCTCAATGTTTTCACTATTATTGTATAGGACATTCTGCTCAGCATATATGTGTTTACACATATATGTATAATCTTTTAGCTTATTATGTGTGAATAAACTAGGTACACACACTAAAAGGCAAATGAGAAAGAGGAAAACAAGATGAAGTTAGTTTGTATGCAAATCATGACCCTGGAAACCACTCTCCTAAAATGTTTTTGAAAAATGTCACTTTAATTTTTTTATATTAAATCTGCCAGTTTTTTTCAGTGATACTAAGAAACATAATAGTAGAATAAAAATCTGAAATCTGACAGTTCAAGTTTATATGAAGAAATACATTTTTGGATCTTTGGAAAAATTAGTGTTTCTGATTCTGGGTTGGATTAACATTTATGCAAACTAACTGATTTAAAAGTTAGAAGAAGTAATTAGCATAATTCCTAGTGATTCATATCAGTTTCAAAATGCAAGGTGAAAGCATGGTTTCTACAAATGGATGTAACTCAATTATCACTGAGATGTGAATGCTCATGGTTTTAATGCCCTCTTTGTGCTCCCATGTCAATTAGAAATGTCTCTGCAATCTCACAATATTACAAGGGGACTGTTTTTCCCCTTGATATAGATGACACAATCATGGACTAAATGACAGCTGTAGTACTTTCAAACCTGGAAAGAAGGGAGCCCACTGAACCTGATGAAATAATGGACAGGCGTGGGGAAGGGGAACTGTCTTCGCAAAATCTTGATTGGGTGCCCTAAATTTGAATGTACTCAACTGGAATGAGTTCAGTTCGACAAACATTTATTAAACTCCTACTTTATTCAAAGCCCTGTGTTAAGTAATAGGAGAAATTAAAATTTAATTAAACCATAATTTTTACCATTGCATCCTACAGTTTTGGTAAAGATTTTCCATATATAAAAATAACTATACAGTACTTATAATACAGTAGAGGCAGCTAATTCAACCCAATCCAAGTGCTTATTGTGAAATATATATATTACACTAGGCACTGAAGATATAGAGAAAATATGGGAAAGAGGGAAAGAACACATTCTTTCCCTTAAAGAGTTTACCTTTTATGGTGAACATACAACTTGTTAATAGATAATTACCTACATGATTGAGGAGAGAAGAAGAATGAACAATTACGGTAATCAGGAAATGCTTCCCATAGTATCTGGCAAATAATCTTAGCCTTGATGAAAACCAGGGATCCCAAGAGACAAGTCTGTGCACGGGCTAAAAGCTAGGAGATAGAGTGCTATAGCCCACTTTTCCTGGAATCTTTAATGTATGGAGAGAATACGCACATATACATATATATGCATGTATAAAATAAGCAGTATATGTATATTATTATGTATATGTATACATGGGTATTCCTAAATGTGTTATCTTTTATTATCTACATATTATAGAATATAAATATATATGTTTACACACATGTTTGTATATGCATGCATGCATGTATAAGTATGCATCTAATCTTCCAAGGATCTAGATCTTTTAGGACAAAGAAGAGCCAGCAATTATATCACTTAGAAATAAAAATCTATTTTGTAACCCACTTCCTTCTGTTAGCAGAATCCACTCAGTCCTGGAATCAAGAAGAACTAAGTTCAAATTCAACTCAGATACTTTATAGCTATGTGACACTGGGCAAGTCAATTAATCACTGTCTGTCTCAATTTCCTCATCTGTAAAACAACGTTAATAATTGGGTTGTTTGGAAGATCAAATAAGATGCCATTTGGAAAGCATTTAGCACATTGCTTAGCACGTAGTAAGCAATACATAAATGCCAGTAAATGCACTTCAGAGATGTGGTATATGATAGTCTACTGCATTCTAATCCTGTGGTGTCAAACTCAAATTGAAACGGATCCCTATGTTTCATATTGACTTAAAAAGTACGAATGAATATTATCTATATTACATTGTATTTAATGAAGCATTTCTAAATTACATTCTAATTTGATTTTGCAGGAAGCCTTGAGTTTCACACTTTTGCTTTATCGATTCATTTGAAAGAGGAAGAAATGGAAGTACTGAGTGGTAATTTGAATTGCCCAGTACTATTTAGCCAGCTAGGCAATTGAACTTAAACTCAGAATTCCTTGAGGTCTAGACAATATTTTGCCACTCTTAAAGATATTAGCTCGATACTACTGTTAACATGCTGTTACTCTCATTATACTAAGAGCTCTTTGAAGGCAGGGAATCCTCTGAATTAGCATAATATCATGACACATATTAGGATCTTAATAAATGGTTGACTCAAATTTCCTATCACATGCCCTACTGAATTGTAAATGGAAACTGAACTTTGAATTTAGTACATGTGTTTCAATGAATTGTCTGATTTCGACTGTTTGATGAATGATAATGAATGACTGATCAAACATTATGCAGGCAAATAATTATTTCTTATGTTCACAAAGAGCCTGAAATAAGGAATTTTATTCTGCCTTTACAAGGAGAGAAATAAAAGTTGACTGAAGTGACTAGTTCTACAATGCAGACATAGTAGGGATAAAGCAGAAAATGGAAATGATTATATTTTACTGAAGATCCTGTGAAAATCATCAGAAAACACTCTCATCAAGAAAGAAGCTTATCCTTCAGTGTTAGAATTTCTTACTCTCGTTGATCTGTTTCCTTCTTTTCCGTTATTTCAAAATTCATAAAAATTATGTTTATCACTAAGGTACTAGGACAGGGGAAAAGAAAAATCCATATGTGTTAGTTAATAATAGGAAATGATGATAGATTGCTTAGAAGAAATAGATTTCAGTACCCCAAGTGATCTAAGCTTTTACTGATATAGATACTCCCCATGCCAACTTTGATTTCAACTTTTCTACAACTTATTAGATGCTCCTTATTTATAGTATCCTAGATACTTGATATATTTGATACAATTATTTTGCTTCCCAGTAGACAACTTTCTATATTATCCCTGAAGGACTGATTTTGTTAATACACAAAATTCTCGACAAGTGAAATTATATGTGTGTGTGTATATAAAGTCCTCTCCCAGACAGTTTACATTTTTAATTTTATTAGATTATATATTATGGGGTTCAATTGTTTGTAATTCCTTATTATCTAGTTGATTACATTGATCTATGTTTCTATATTTTGGCCAGTACCAAAATATTTTTTATTATTACTTTAAATACAATGTATGATTTAGAAGTGCCACTACCCCCTTTAAACAGTCATTTGGTGATGATGATGCTTATCCACTTTGTTTTTTCTATGTAGATATTTAGGCTGAATTCTTTTGAGAAACTATATGCATTATCCATGATCTTGATAGAATAAGAAAAATTTTATCTGTAAACAGAAAAATCTGGATTATCATCTAGAGGGATTGCCTTATGCATTTCCACAGACATTCTACCAAGAATGGGGGGCCTGCAGCCTCGAGAGAATATGTGGTCCTCAAGTCCTCAAGTGCAGCCCTTTGACTGAACCCAAACTTCACCAGAACAAATCCCCTTAATAAAAGGATCTGTTCTGTAAAATTTGAACTCAGTCAAAAGGCCACACCCAAGAACATAGTAGACCACATGTGGTCTCTGGGCTGCAGATTCCCCACCCCTGTCTAGGAATTCCAGAAGGAGCTAGGTAGCACAGTGGACACAGTATTAAGTTTGGAGTCTGGAAGACCTGAATTAAAATACAATCTTATACTAGCTACGTGACCCTGGGCAAGTCATTTAACCTTGCTCTGTCTCAATTTCTTCAACTATAAAATAAGGATTATAGCAGCACCTACCTCCCTAGGCTGTTATGAGGTCCAAGTGATATAATATTTGTAAAATGCTTGCCTGGCACACAAGAAACCCTATATAAGTCCTTATTCCCTTCATTTCTCTAGTTTTCCTTCCTTCCCCCTCTTCCACAGGTATTCTCAATAATTAAGTACCCTTGACAAGAAAACACATTAATTTAACAAAACCCTTGTTTTATGCCTCACTTGCTACTAAAAGTGCACTATCAAATAAAACTACCTATTATGTCCTTGAATAGTTTATTTTTTATGATTTGACATACACATGGGAGTTTTTTTGGAAGAGGAACATTTAAGGAAAGGTTTTGCTCTACTGAATCATATGCTTTTGCAAAAGTTAAAGAAATAACCCAGTGTGTTCTTGTCACAATACTACTGCGAAAGGATTTTTATGTTTGCTTTATTATTTTAAAAATAGTATAGAACTATGCAGAAAACTTAAGTAATATAAAAAAACCATTTTCCATCACAATTGATGTGCTACTATTTTACTTATAACTCCTATTTATTAATATGTACTAAAAACAGATTCTGTCTTAGTTTTCATAATGTACATTGTCAAAGTAAGCTGCAGATTTTCAAGTGAAATGAATAACTACTTTGCCTGAAAATATACAAGTAACAACCAACCATTTCATCAACTATCATGCAGACCTCTTATTTGACTTCAGCCTAGATAAATTTTGAAGGATTTTCATAATGTTCCTCTGGGGAATATTACTGACCACTTTGGCCCTTGGCAAATTTATCATCTTACTCTTAAGAGTAAAATTATTTTGACTGTTTTCATATTATTCTTCCTAGGAAACAAACGTGCTTAATGTTAGTGTGTTTTGTAGTAGAAAAGAATACATGGTGTTTTGAAAACTACCTGAAATTTACAGTATGGGAAATGTGGGTCAGAATAAGTAATTTTCTAACATTTTCTTGTAGGGAATATTTGACATAAAGCTTTTTAAATAATGCTACCATAGATTGCTTTGAGGAAAATATGACATCTCTAGAGACAGGGTATGGAATTTGGGACCATTTGTGTCTACTGGACAAGGGGACTGTCTTAGTTGGGAAATATAAGTAATTGCAGAAAGAGGAGTTTGAATAATTTCTTCTTTCTTTAGGTTTTTTTCTGACTGGTTTGTTTTCTAAGAAAAGAATTAATAACATGATAGATGAGTACACAATAAGAGAATGATAATGAAGCAAAATATTTTTTATAATCAACAGGAAGCTAAATGAAAGGAATTTATGCATTCCTCCTTCTTGGAGACTGATTACTCAGACTCTTGTAAACTTCTATTACTTTCCATCTACGTACCTTCTTCTTTTTTCTACCTGTCTGACCTATTATTTTTCCTTTCATCCTATTATGGTTCCTTTTCTGTTAACAGGTGATCAGATAAAGTTACACATTTTCCTTATATTCTATATCATTAAGGGGATTTGTTCTGTGAAGTCTGGATTCAGTCAAAGGCCACACTTGAGGACCTAGAGGGCCACATATGGCCTCAAGGACACAGGTTCCCCACCCTTGTTCTATGCTTTCTAGCATATAATAATCACTTGTGAGGGACCGAAAGATCAAGAGAACTGATGGAAGGGCACCAATGAGAACTACAGCAGGGAGGTGTGACAGAAGGACAGCAATCTGTCCTCATAATGGATGAGGCCACAATCTACAAATGCTATAGAAAGGAAGTCAAGGATTTTTCTTAATTATGAACATGAAGGCCTTCTCCTAGGTCAGCCCTCCCTTCTGATGTCAAGGAGCAATATGTTTCCATTATTAGTTGAAAGGACCTTTAATTTTTTTTTTAAATGTCATGTTTAATGAACTTGTCTTTGATATTAAATACAAAAACTAATTGACTCCACTCCCCATTTGGAAGGATTTTTATGGTAAACTATATGGTTGGGGAGAGAGGAAGAGAAAGCTATGTAAATATGTGTGTGTGTGTGTGTGTGTGTGTGTGTGTGTGTGTGTGTGTATTTTCCCACCAGATGCCACAGAGCTGAATGTCTATGATTTATAGACAACTGAGTTCATAAGAAACAGTTAATTCCATTGCCTATTCTGATAAGAACTTGACCTTGACATATTATAAAATATGCTGTGCACACATTTCAAAGCAGAATTTCCCAGTTTACAAAAGTGTAACTACAAGAAAAGCTATTTCCAAGTTGGGGAAATATAGACTCACAAAGTTGCAAGATACATATCCTTGATCGATGAGACATGATATTCATTCATCATCTTCATTATCATCCTCATAACTGTCATTACCATCCACACCATCCACATCACTATCCTCCTCTTCTTCATTCAATAACATCTATTAAGTGATTACTTACATGGAATATTATGTTAATGTCTAAATAAAATTAAAAAAAAATACTTTTGTATGCTATTGGATAATTTACAGAATTGAGAGGAAATGTTTTTAAATGAAAGAAAATATATTATTCATAGTCTCATATTCATTGAGTATGAATATACAGAGAAAGGGACAATAAGTTAATGTAACATTTCTCTTTTGTCTTCAGACAATTTATATTCCATTTCAATCACCGTATCTTCCTTTCAGATTATTCATAAAATTTACTCTTTGGTAGAACTAGAAATGTCTAAACCTTTCAAGGATACAATAAGCTGATGTAGCACTTAAGGAATTATCTTGAACCTCTTTAATAGTTTTTGACACATTCTCTTAAATTATCTAAGGAATAGCAACTTTCTCCTGTTATCACATGCAGCTCTTTCTCTGCTCCACATCCTCCACACTTGGCCCCTCCTTTCCCCCCAATACATAAACCAGTTTGCATTTTCCATTATTTTACTTGGAGGCTAGGGAGTATAAAATTCCCCTGGAGCCATTCAAATAATCATGGCATTAGCAAACTACCTTCTAGGAGCCATTAAATGGATATCATAAATTTGGTCATACTGAATCTATATCAGAATTGATGGGACATACAGAATAAATTGCATATCAGAACTGCTGAATGGCACAGGAAGAATACATTGTCAGATGCATTGTTTAGGGCACAGATTGTATGATCCTAGTACACTCTATATACACTAACTGTGGTTGTTAGAGAGAATAAAAAGTTGTGGAATTTTCAGGTGACAAGAATCAACATTCATTGTTTTATAAAGTTATATTTTGTAAAGGATGAGTGAAAACTGTAAATTATTGCAATTTTGTAACTATAAATTATTGAACATATATTCTTTGAAATGATGTCTCTATTGACATACAACCAATTAGAGAGATTATTCATTGAAGTACCAGCAAACATAGCACAGTTTATAATTATGACCATCACAGCTGGTGAGTTTGAGTTGGAAAAAATGTAAGATTAATTGTTGCTGTGAACACGTGTATTTAGATCAAGGTTAAAAATTCTAATTAATAGTCATAGTCACCTCAAGTAAATGAAATACTCATTTTCTCTTTTGAAATGGGTAGAAAAATATATTTCTATCTAAAAATACTTATGCACTGAGAATTAGTAGTAATGTAAAATATGCACTTTATATGATAAAAACCAAACAAAACAACTGAATGAAAGTGAGAGAACAACCCTTATGAAGGACTTAACCTAGTAACAGAGAGAGTAGGCCCCTGTAGTTTATCCTTGAGACATGGTCAACAAGCTTTAATCAACTACTTCTCTGAACAACATGCTAGGCTAATTACAGATATACTGTTTTACCAAAAGACAGAATTGTCAGCTACTTATAGTAAGAGACGTTATTTGAAGTTATTAACATGGAATGTTATGTTAACCCTTGAATAATATTGAAAAGAAATAGTTGTGTACACTATAGGATAATTTACAGAATCAACAGGAAGAAATGCTTTTAGATTTTTGCCTTCTTCTTTTCACCATAAATATTACAACCGACTGGTTGGTTGTTTGTTTTTTAATTTCTACAATTCATCATAAGTATTTATTTATTCAACTTAATAATTAGTAAATAATATTTGTATGGTATCTTAAGGTTTGCAAGATATTTTAGTTATATTATGCCATTTTAGACATAATGAGAACAACTCTGTGAGGTAGAGATTACAAATATTATAATCTGTTATACAAGTAAGGAAACTGAGGTATAAAATAGGTTAATGATTTGCCTATTGACCAAACAGTTAAATATCAGAGGTAAGTTTTAAACCCAAGTTGCCCAAACTGCAAGTCTGACACGATGATTATCACTCTACCCAAATTAAGTTGTTTTTTTTTCCTCTATTAAAATGTAAAGGTCTTGGAAAAAGCAAACTGTTAAACTTTACTGGTCATCTATATTATAGTGTACAGGAGATAGACATTTTTTTTTTCCTAGTTAAGGTTTCAGATGGAATCACAAAGAATGATGAAGATATTAAGTGACTAAGAGGTAAGAAGGGTACAGTAGGTACATTAAATATAGAAACTAAACCTAGAACAGAAGGTGAAGAAAATGCATAAAACAAACTTTGGCTATACTTCAATTTTGCCAAGGGCCAATCTTGACCATGAGAAAATGGATACATAATAAATCAAAAGACATGTTTGCTTCCTTGGAATTATTGGTAATGTAATTTAGAGACAAAGCAAAGACATAATTTGACTTATGCACATTAGCAAGTACCACATTAATGAGCTGCAAAATGCATGAGGTAAACTCTGTACACAGATGCCCAAGGGGATGGAGAATAAGAGAGTGATCAATTGCTTGAGATAAAGTCATGGAATCCTAGGAAGCGAGGAGTTATCCTAATTAAGAATAAAATTCTTCAAGAAAGAATTCATTTTGATGCATCTGGCCTTAGGGCATTTGAATTGGCTTACTATCAGCCTCTTAGAGTCATCTGACTAATTCCTTTGCTTAGACCTTCCCTTTTATCTTATCTCAATTTATCCAATAATAGATATATTCAGGCTGGAAAAGATAAAGGAGTATCTAGGTCAGCCATGTCTTGACCAGATGAAAAAACTGAACCTAAAAGAAGTCAAGTGATTTAAGCAGGTTAGTTTCTTAGTCAAAATGCTACAAGTATTGGAAGGCATGAAACACAGGTATTCTGGTACCCAGAGATGTCTTACTGTTTCCTGAGTACTGTCACAGTGCCAGCCCTGGAGTAGGCCATAGCCTTGGAGGCCACCATGGTATGGTACAGTGGCTCATGTAGTGAAGCTGAAATCAGCAAGACTGGGGTCTCATATCATTGTTCTGAGGCTCACTGGCTTTATAACTTCCATGTAGAAGTCACTGAGACTGTCTTAGCCAATTTCTTCTTCAAATTATTATCATATTTTCTGAGTCTGTAGGAATTTTATTATAACAAAAACAAATTAAAAAATTTACCAAGTTCTAACCATTTTAATTGCTACTTTGGTAGGAAGGGCCTTTAAAGAAGTTATTTTCTTGTAAATCCATGTCTACCATAGAAGGGGAAAAAAAAGTAAAGCTCCCTCCCCACCAACTTATACACCCAAATGTGATTTGTCGGAGAGTATTAATTATGGTTAACTGAGGCTTCAGAGACAAGAAATACTGAAAATTCAAAGGTCTGTCTCTTGGGGGAAAGAAGCTGTCAGGGAACCACAAAGGTAACTTCACAGTTTTCTATTCTCATACAGGAAAAATCCAATTTATGGTGAGTGTCAACAGACCCTCAGATATATTACTATTGTTATTTTTATTGCTACTACTTCTACCACTACTCGTACTCAGGAATAGAAGGAAGTGATTGAAATTGCAGGGGAAGGAAGATATTATATTTCAGTTCTGTTACCTGTGTTTTCCAAACATATACTTTGGGGATCTGTTGCTACTATAATTGGTTAGTTGAGTGAAGAAGGGAGAAAAGAAGGAAAAGGAAATTGACAGTCCCTATAGATAACTTTGTTGGGTGTAATGTCATATGACCAGGACTCCATTTTCCCAGCATGTACATGAATTCATAGGTTATGTGGCAACAGATATATCAAAGTCTGTTAATGATGTGTATTTCAGTTTAAACTCAACCCTTTCAAGCCCATACTGAGAATCTAAAGCACTTTATTGGTACAATAAACAGGATAATACTCACTGGGAGTTTTAGTTCAGTATTTTAGATACTGAGGTATCTTGCGGCTGGCTAATATTAATAGGTTTATGTGCATATAAATTTTCTAGTAAACAATGTTGATTATTATATACATAAAGGAAGAACGACATTTGCACTTACACAAATCCGAAGCAGAAAACATCCTTATACACAACCAGTGAAGGGTCAAAGCAGTTGTAAAACAGGAATAATGGAATAAATTGTTGCCTGTCCTGCTCATTTTAGGTAAAACATCAATAGTACATGTTTTAAAAGTTGTTATATGGTTCAAATATAGCAATCTAAATAACATTGACTAAATATGCCAAGGTATTGTTTGATGTCAGTTATTTTTATTTTGTGACTTTTTCTACCAAGTTTTCCATCAAGTTAGTTCTTTTGTAAGTGGGAAGTCATCAAATTATTTATGCTCCTTTCCTTCCCTCCATTAAATGAAATGTGGAATCATGGGCATGTAATTTGGTCAATATTTCTTTTTCTTTTCATTTCATCATCTTTGCCACATTTCTGGAAAGCACAATTTCTTCTTGCTTACGATGGGACTGATAGCTCTGGAAGGGAAATTATATATTATTACTCTCAACTTGCATGAAATGGAATAATGATTGGACTCTAAAATGAGAAAACTAAAACTATTTCTTAATTTTCATTATAAAATATAATACTTTAAAAGTAGCAAGTTGTCATCAACTAATACACAACACCTTATGGAAAAGTTGAAGAAGAACCCACACACAACTAAGTACAGAAATTCATCTTACCCAACAAGGAAATAGAAGGGGAAGAGGCTAAGAGAAAGAAGGATAACAGAAAGATCAGATTAAGTGAGGAAGAGGTCAGAAGCAAAACAGACTTTTGAAGAGGGGATTTTTAAAAAAATAAGTAAAAAGAAATAGGATGGAAATACACAGTTGACAATAATAACTATGACTATGAATGGGAATTCACCCATAAAGAAGAAAGAATACAGCTGAATGGATCAGAAACCACAATTCAATAACATTGTTTATAAGAGACAAACTTGAAACATAAAGACACACATGCAGTTAAAATTTGGGAGCAGAAACTATTATGCCTCAGCTGGAATAAAAAAAGATAGATAATTAGCATAGTTAGATACTAAAGAGATATTTAGCATAGTTAGATACTGCTAAAAAAGATACTAGAGATAGTAATTGAATATTAACACTCAATAGATATACATCAAATATCATAGCATGTAAATTCTTGGAGAAAAAGTGAAATAAATTATAGGAGTAAAAAGGCAGTAGAGCTAGTGGAGAATTTCAAAAGAACCCTATCAGACACAAATAAATCTAACTATGAAAGAAACAAGAATGTATTAAGAAGATGAATAGAACTTCAGAAATGTTAGATGTGATAGATGTCTAGAAAATACTGAATGAAATAGAAAAATATGTGTGCTTGTCTTTGCCCCAGTGGAATCTTCATAAAAACTGAAAATTATTAGGGCATAATTATGGCATAAAAATCTCACAAACAAATGGGGAAGAACTACTAAATATGCCCTCTTCAAAAGATCATGCAATAAAAATTACATTCAAGTAAAGGTCTTTGAAACATCAATTAAAAATAAATTGAAAACTAAATGATCTCATCCTGAAAAATAAGTGAATCAAGGAATAAATCATAGAAACCATCGATAATTTTATTAAAGAAAAAGGCAACTCCCAAAGAGCTACAAAAATGTGTATACTCTTTGACTCAGCACTATTGCTTCTAGGACTGTATTCTCTAGAGATCATAAAAATGGGAAAAGGTCCCACATGTACAAAAATATTTATAGCAGCTCTCTTTGTGGTGGCCCAAAACTGCAAATCAGGGAATGCCCATCAATTAGAGAAATATTGAACAAGTTGTGGTATGTGAATATAATGGAATACTATTGTGCTATAAGAAATGATGAACAGGAAGACTTCAGAGAGTCCTGGAAGGACTTAGATGAACTGATGCTAAGTGAAAGGAGCAGAACCAGTAGAACTTTGTAGACAGAAATAACCACAGTGTGCAAGGAATTTTTTTGATAGACTTAGTCCTTCATAACAATGCAAAGACTTAAAAAACTCCCAATGAACTCTTGAGGAAAAATGCCTTCCACATCCAGAGAAAGAACTATGGAATTGGACCACAAAATGAAGCAAACCATTTTTTCTTGTGTTATGTTTTGTTTTATGGTTTGTCCCATTCATTTTAATTCTTCTATGCAATATGACAGAGGTGAAAATGTTTTTAATAAGAATCTATGTGTGAAACCTATATAAGATTGCATACCCTCTCAGGGAGGGAGTGGGAAGGAAGTGGGGAAAGAGAGCGAGGGAGGGGAAAAAATCTAAGAAATATGGAAGTGATTGTAGAAAACTGAAAACAAACAAAATAATTTAAAAAAAGAAAAAAGATAAAGACAACGAGACAAGATACCAAAATTTGTGGGATGGAGTCAAAAAAGTACTTAAGGAAAGTTTATAGCTCCATAAGTTTACATCAGTGAAAGAAAGAGAAGTTCAGTGAATTGGGGATTCAATTTTAAAAACTAAAAAAAGAAAAAATACTTAAAATTTTCCCTATTAAATACCAAAATTGAAATCCTAAAAAAAAAAAAAAAAAGATTGATACAACTGAAAATAAAAAGTGAAGCAAAAACAAAACTTGAAGATGATTTTACAAAATAAATAAACCATCAGTTAATTTGGTTAAAAAAAAGAAAAACAAATTACCAGTTTCAAAAATAAAGAAGAAATGAACAATTGATTAAGGTGAAATTAAAGAATTTATTTGGATTTATTTTGTCCAACTATATGATGATAAATCAGACAACGTAAATGAAATGCATTTATGTTTATAAAAACATAAATATTCTAGATAAGGAGAAGAAATAAAATACTTAAATAACTCCATCTTGGAAAAAAAAAACATTAAAAACATCTTAAATAACCTCCTTAAGGGGGAGAGGGGAATAAAAAACCCCAGGATCATATGGATTTACAAGTGAATTCTACAAAACATTTAAAGAACAATTAATTACACTATTATATAAACTGTTAAAAAATAGGGAAAAGCAAAATCCTACCAAGTTCTTTCTATGATACAACTATGGTTTTGATACCTCAAGCAAGGAAAGCAAACACAGAGAGAGAAAAGACCTATATCCCTACTGAACAGTGATTTAAAAAATTAAATAAAATGCTAGCAAGATTACAAAAATATATTACAAAGATCATACACTATATTCATTCTGGAATGGAATGCAAGTGGTTCCAAAATAGGAAAACTTATAAGTATAACTGACTACATCAATAACAAAAACAAGAGAAATTATATGAATTTATCAACAGATAGATAATGTACAAACAATTTACAAAATACTTATTCCTATTAAAATATGAGAAAACAGAGGAATGAAACTAACTCTTTAAAATATATATGATCTAACTAAAACAATGAACAACCATTATTTGCAATGGGGATAAATGAGAAACTGCTCTAATAAAATAAGCGGTGAAGTATGAATGTCCATTATCACTATTAATATTCAACATTGTTCTAGAAATATTAACTATAGCAACAGGACAAGAAAGAAGTTTAAGGAATTAGTATAGAAAATGAGGAAACAAAATTATCACTTTTTAAAGATGATAGAGAATCCTAGAGCTTCAACAACAACAACAATTAACTGAAACAATTAGAAACTTCAGCAAAGTCGTAGGATATAAAATAAATCTATATATCACCAACATTTCTACATGTTACAAACAAAACCAGAAGAAAAAGATAGAAAGATAGATTCCATTTAAAAATACTGTAGTCCATATGACTGGAGAATCTACCTGCCAAGACATACCCAGGAACTTTACGTACAAAATACTAAACACTTATCAAATGAATAAAGACAGATCCAAAACACTGGAGAAATATTAATTGCTCATGTATAGAACTATAGCCAATATAATGAAAACTACAATACTACCTAAATTAATTTACTTATTTAGTGTCATTCCAATCAAACAATTTATAGAACTAGATAAAAACCAATAAAATTCTTTTGGAGGTACTAAAGGTCAACTCTCAATGGAATCAATTAAAAAAAACTGAAGGAGTAGCAATACCTTATCTCAAACTATATCACAAAACAGTAATTATCAAAACAATTTGATACTGCTAAGAAATAAAATGGCTGATCAATAAAGTGGATTAAGAAGCAAATGAGCACAGTATATCAGTGTTTGATAAACCCAAAGATCTCAGCAATTCTGGGCAAAAACTAACTATTTGACAAAAACTGCTAGGCAAATTGAAAAGTAGTCTAGCAGAAAATAGGCACAGACAACATCTCATACTATATAGCAAGACAAACTCGAAATTAGTACATGATTTTGACATAAAGGATGATGTTGAAACCAAATTAGGGAATCACAGCAGAAGTTACATGTCAGATCCATGGATAACAGAAGTGTCTGTGACCAAATAAGAGACAGAAAGGTTTAAGGAAGGTAAAACTGATCATTTTGATTACATAAAATTAAAAAGTTTATACACAAAACAAAACCCATGCAGCCAAAATTAGAAGAAAAGCAGGAAACTATGAAAAAATACAGAAAGTTTATTTGATAAGGATCCCATTTCTCAAATATATAGAGGAAGGAGCCAAATTAATAAAAAATAGGCATGCTTTTCCAATTGATAAATGGTCAAAGGATATAAATATACAACTGCAAAGGAATTAATCAAAGCTATCAGTAGTAATAGGAAAAAATGCTCAAAATCACTAATAATTAAAGACATGCAAATTAAAACCATTCTGAGGTACCGACTCCTATACATCAGCTTAGCTAAGATAATAGAACAGGAAAATGACAAGTGATACCATTGATAGAGCTGTGAACTAGTACAAATACAATGGAAAGCAATATGGAACTACTTCCAAGGGGTTCCAAACGAAGCATATCCTTTGACCTAACAATAATGTTACTAGAGTTATACCCCAAGGAGAGAAATGAAAAAAGAAATACATGTAGGAAAAAAATATATATACATATAATATAGTATATACATAAAAATATAATATATATATATATGTCTTTACATATACATGCACACAGATATGTATCTGCCCATTCATTTTCTGGTAGCAAAAATTTCAAAACTAAGGCAATGTCCATGAGTTGGGGAGTATTTGAACAAGGTATGGTATACAAATTTGATGGAATATTATTGTGCTATACAAAATGATGAAAGAAATGGTTTCAGAAAACCTAGAAAGGTTTATATGACCTGATGCAAAGTGAAGCAAATATAACCATGAAAATAATCTAAAGAATAGCAATATTGTAAAGATAATAAACTGTGGAAACTTGTAATTCTGATCAATACAGTGATCCACCAGAACTCCAAAGGACTCATGATATAAATACAGTCCACCTCCTGATAAAGAACTGATGCATTCAGTTTTAACATAGTTAATGTAGAAAAATATTTGGCATGATTTTCTCATGCATAATGAATATCTTATACCTTGCCTTCTCAATGAGCAGAGTAGGGGTTAGAGGGAGAGAATTTGGAACTAAAATAAAAACCTATACACATACATACATATGTATATACACATACACATACATAGATATATATGTATACACATAAACAGCAGTAACAGACTTAAGAAAAAAATAGGCATTCAAATCTACAAAGGATATGACAACTGAGATTTGGAACTGAAGCAAATCTCTCTTCAGTGAGCTGCTTGTATCTCCATGCCAGCCACTGACAGCAAGCTGAAAGAAAACAAAGCAATGATTGACAGTTTCTTCACCCTGTCTTCTCACATACTAAAGGGATACTCTTTCTCACCCTCTCATAAGTTTTTATCAGGAGATTTCTTCTATATCTATCCCATTGAGAGATACAAGAGATTAGAATAATTTCTATATGAGAACAAAAAGCTAAATTCTTCCTAGTTATTTGCATTGTTTTATATAATAATTGCTTGTGCTTTGAAATCTGTGACTACTCATGTTCTATAAATAGAGTTCTGCTGGAAAAAATAAAGTTTACAAAGGAACATGGCCTTTTGAAAGTTCAGATGACAAAGTTCAGATCATGTTTTTCCTATAATATTCATATGACTAGACAAAAGACTATTTGATATTCTATATGGTCATTTTACTAAATGGGGGTAACCAAAATATCACTTATTCTTTTATTTGATACTTATGTCTTGGATTATCATCTTTATGTGTGCAGAAAGAGCAGTTTATTCTTCAGTAGATATTATGGGAGCTTACAAGGATAAGATACATAAGGGAAAGTTCATACTGCAGGTGTTCTGCCACCTGCCTCACTGCAGTATATCACCAATGAATAAGGTGCCACAGCATCCCCAGCATGGATCATCATTTACAGACCCACTGATGCTTTGGATTGGGTACAGCATCTAAGGAGGTGACATTTCGGATCCAAAAATGCTTGTTTCAAAAGGTGGGACAATCAAGGGAGTTGTTACCTTTCTGTTCTAATATGGGTTTGATCTTAGAAGAAATATATGACTGGAACATTTGCCATTTTTTGTTCCCACTCTTCCCCATAGGAAATAAAAACCATTTCAGCAGGATATACTCAAAATAGATGACTGAAGCTTGTCATCACTTTAGATCACTAAAAAGATTTTGGAGTAACTTTAGACTTCAGAATTATTGTTTGTCTCTTTGTTCATTCATTGATTTGGCAAGTGATATTGATGAAAGATTTCAAAGTGATTCTTAAAGGTATTAATTGTTTAATGATGATCACAATTTGATTTTTGATGCCTAGATGTTCATAGATTGACAAATCTCAGAAGCTACAAAGCCTAACTCCTACCTGAACAGGATTCACTTCTACAAAATCCCCCAAAAGTGATCATCTGATTTTTGCTGGCAGGCTCCCAGTGAGATTTTTCTTCAATTTTCCCATTTATCTTTAAGTAATAATTTACATCTTCCTGGAAGTACCAGGTTCTATTTGTCTGCAAAAAGATCTCAATCAGAGCCAAATTGTCATGAATTTTGGGCCTTATTCCAGCTCTTGTAATCCTCTTCCACTGATCACATTTTAAAAACTTTCTCCAGTTTCATTTTTGCTACTGTGGTTATTCCTTACTTTCACCCTGAGAATAATGCAGCTTAATAATTCTGGGGATAAGTTATAGTATGAATTCTAACTTACATTTTCATTTATACCAAGCATAAACTTTTGGAGTTTGATTTTGGGAGGAAAAAGGTAATTCTGTTTGGGAGACCAGATATTTAGAGTGAGACTCAAAATATACAATGAGTGAGTCAAATATTCAAAAAAAATTTGATTTTTAATAATAGTTCAAATTGTGTAGCTACCACCTACAAATTGTCATCTTCCCAACTCTGGAAGGTTAAATGGATGAAGATCTATGGTATTAATTTTATTTGTGAGAAAACTACAACTCAGAGAATCTATGAAACTTTCCCTCAGTCACGTCACATATATGTATCAAAACTGGATTTTTTGGACACTGGACCTGACTTAAATATAATGTTCTTTATACGATATTGCACGGCCCCAACAATATTCAACAAGCACCTAATCAGTGTCAGTTTTTTTCCAAATGGATATTGTAGGAAAATAGTCCTCATCTTTTCCTTTACATGAACACATCTTGAACAGGCTCTAGTATATGAATATCTACTTTAAAATGTGGTCATATATGTGAATATCTCTTTACAAGTATATAAATATTTTTGTTTCCTTGGTTATCCTATGTATTTTTAAAAAAGCATTATTTTGAAAAGCGGTCCATATGCTTTAGGAGACTGCCAAAAAAGTTCATCATACATAAGTACCCACACCCAGGCACAAAAATAGACACAGACACAGATACACACAAACACACACACAGATACACACAAACACACACACACACACACACATACACACAAGGTTAAGGGCCCTTGATCTAAAATAAAATGCATCTCTACCACCTGATATTAATAGTTATGTGAATTGTAGTATCTCAGATGGCAAAAAATTTAGAAGGGCTTCAGCACAAAATCTTAGTGCTAGGAGAAATTTCAGTGTTTTTTTTTTTTTTCATCCAATTGCAATACATTAGTTACATTTAAATACATTAAATTTAATTGTTCTGGATCTGGTTTAATATTTTAGTCTGTTGAAATTTCTTTTGGATCCTGTCTCTAGTATCCAATGTTGGTTATATTTACTATGTTGTATCATCTAAAATTGGGTAATACTACCTATAACTTTTTTTCTAGTAATTGATAAAATGCTTTAAAAGCTCAGAGCTGAACAAAAATCCCTGTGTTACTCCTTTAAAATCTTCTCTCCAACCTATTCATTATATGCATTGAGCAATACTGCATTTTTGCCTGCATCCATTATTATTCCATCGACTTCAACCAGAAGTCCTGCCTCTTATCTTTTTCTTGTCCTGTTGTTGTCAAGTTCATTCATTCATGTCTGACTCTTTGCGATCTCATTTTGGGGTTTTCTTGGCAAAAATACTAAAATGATTCGTCACATCCTTCTCCAACTTATTTTGCAGATGAGAAACTGAGGAAAACAGGGGTAAATGACTTGCCCAGGGTCACAGAGCTAGTAAATGTCTGAGCCTGGATTTGAACTCATGAAGATGAGCTTTTCTAGTTCTAAGCCCAGTGCTCTAATCACTGTACCACTTAGCTGCCCCATCTTGCCCTAGACAAAACTAAAAACAAAGAACAAGCAAACATGCTCTTTAGTTGTCCTTAGCATTCTTTTCTAGCCTGAGCTCATTCTTACATCATTCTTAAAGGATCATGTTACATTTTTTGTGTGGTCTCAGTTTTCACTGGCCCTTAATTATATCTTCTATGTCTTTATGGAAGTTACTTTTATCAGAATTGGTGAATGAGCTCCCTACAGAGCTCCAATACTCTGCTTCCCCCAGTGTATTTCAAATCTATCCCCTTCTCTCAATTCACACAGTCACCACTCTAGTTCATAGTTTCATACTCTCTCCTGTGGACTATTGAAATAACATCTTAATTGGACTCCTACCTTTCAGTCTTTTCCCTCCTCAATCTATCCTACACATAGCTGCAAAATTAATATTCCTAAAACACTCATCTGACAGTGCCACTTCCCTACTCAAAAAAATGTGGTTGCTCCTTTTGGCCTCTAGGATAAGATACAAATCCTCCTCAATCTGTATCTCCTTTATCTGATTTCAAATACATACTTCCCTTCATAATCTTTGCACTATTAGCTGGTTTGCCAAAATCTTTAACCTCCCATGCATTCACACAGATTGTACCTCACTAACTAAACATCCATAGTTTCATTCAAAGTTTAGTTCATGTGCCACCTTTTGCACAAGGCCTTTTTTCATCTCCACCCTCCAGTTGTTAGTGTTTTCACTCTCCTAAGATAATTTGCATTTACTTATCTGCATACCTTGTGTATGCCCCAGGAGAATATTAGTTTCTTTGGGACAGAGATTTTTCTTTTTCTAGGTTTGTGGCCCCTAATGCAGAACACAACACATTGCATGTTAGGTACTTAAAGAATGCATATTTTCTTTTTTTAAATCACAATTTATCACTGTCTCATCTTTTTGGAAAAGAAAAATCTCTGGCAGATATAGGTATATGTTTAATGTCCTCACTGCTAAAATATTATGCTTTTGTGCCAAGTTTTTAAACCATTTTCTAAATCATTCATTTACCTCCTCCTTCTGATTAGATGCTTCTACAACTGCGTTTTACAAAGTGATGGGCAAATAAAATAGAATTTCTCCATTCTCCCACCTGCATCCTACTTTCCATATCACCTTAAAAGTTGCAGCCCTCAATGGATGACTTCTGAAATATGGGATAGTAGCTAGTTATAAGATCCATGCAGTTTTATGCCAAAAGAAATGAGAATTTCAGAGAATCCTAGGAAGTATGAATTTCTACAAAGAGAAGTGAGCAGATCCAGGAGAGCAAGGTGTACAAGAACAACATTAAAGAAAAAACTGAAAACTTAAGAAATCTCATCAAAGCAAAGATTAGTCACACTTCCCCCCTGGAAATAAGATAAAGTAAGGTTATAGATTCAAGGTACAAAAAGAAATATTGTCACTGTGCTTTTTCACCACAGGTGTGTTTATTTGTTGATTTTTCTCTGTTTTTAATTGCAGAGAAGGTTAGGGAGGAGTGGAGCTGATAACAATGATTTCCTTAATAAAACTGAGTGATCAGGAAACTCTTTTAAAATTTACAGAAGAAAACCCAAAGGAAAGACAATTACAAAAATAAAGTGTGGATTTTGTTATATGTGTAACCCTCCTTTTAAGCATTTCTACTTTTCCTAATGCAGGACCCATTCTGTCCCCTGCCACATGGGTGGGTGGGGGGGTAGCCTCCTTTCATAGGCTGCCTACATCTTTAACACTGGTGAGACCAAGTTGGTTGCTCTCTTTTCTTCCATCTATTTTTATGCACTCTTCTCAAGGACTTCTACATAATGTGTGCACTATGGAATCCATGAACTAAACCTGTGAAAGAGAATGGACCTGCCTCTTCGCCTGCTAAGCCTTTTTTACCCTGGCTCAGAGAAATGAGCCTGGGGTTATTTGTTTCAGCTCTGCTTTGTTCATCTTCCATTTCAGCTGAGGAGGGGATCTTCATGGATCTGGAATTAGAATCCGTAGCACCTGAAGCCAGGGGTGTGGTGCAGGGAGCTTAACATGAAATAGGCCTGCGAAACTTGGGTGCCCAGGACTCAAGCCTGATGGGGGCTTTGGATTTGGAACTGGGACTGTGCTCTATTGAAACTGAGGTAAATTGTGTATCTAATTGCTTTTCCCTCCCCAGAGACTGAGGTGATGTATGGTACAAGGATTATGTTTCCCACATGATGGGGGGTGTAACTTTGCATATTAAAATTATTTTTTTTGAGTTATTACTTTGGAAAAGCTCCAGTGTATATGTATATATGTGACATATATGCATACATGCGCATGTAAATTATATATATTTACACACATTAATTTATTATGCTGATTGTTTTCCTAATGCTGATACATCCATGTATCCCTAGTATAAATTCATCTTGGAAATGGTGATTTCTTTGATGAATTTTTGCAATCAAAGAATCAGTATCCATTAATGGAATTGATCTATAGTATTTTCATGTTTTATTCTTCTCTGGTTTAGGTATATTTCACCTGTTTCCTTTGCTATTTTGTATATTTGTTTTTATATTCTCGTCTTTTTAATCACACTGGCTAAAATATTATTGCTCAATTTTATTAGTCTTTTCAGAGACCCTGCTTTTGTTCATATTTAGCATTTAGATTAAAAAAAAATTTGCTACTAGTTTATCTATTTCTCTTTAATTCTTATTATCTTCTCTTTTGTTCTTATTTTGTTTATTTATTGCCTAATTTCAAAATAACTATTCAGTTTACATTTCTCTTTTATTCTATTTTATTAATGTATGTTTGTGGGGTTTTAACACTTCTCCTGAGGATTGATTTAGCAATATCCCAGAATTTTAGCATGTTGTTACACGTTATGATTTTCCTTTGTATTAATATTAACAATTTGTTCTTTGACCCACTAATTACTTGGGATTTCATTGTTAAGTTCCCATTTGGGTATGTGAACTTCTTTGTGCTCCTCAAACTGATTACTATTTTCATTATGTTATGATCTATGAAGGATGTGTTTACTATTTCTGCCTTTTTACATTTGTTTGCCCTATTAAATTGTCAGTTATTATTAAAATGTATGTAGTCTTTAAGTTTTCTGTTTAAATTCCCTCTGGAAGTGTTATTTAGGCAGCTATGTGGCACTGTGGCTAGAGCACCTGAAGTCAGGAAGTCTTAATTGCAAATCTGGTCGGTCTCTAAAACTGTCAGTTCTGCTCTATCAAGACATTTGTGTTTCCCAAAAAGTTCCACCTCACGTTGCAAAATTGCAATAAAAACCAACAGGTTTATGCAAAAATGACATTTGGGGTACAACGATAATAAAAAAAAGCACTTCACCTGTGACACGTTTGAAAAAAAATAAAAGACATGTTCCTAATAAAAAATGCTAGCACAGTTTTCTGCATGCTAAAAGATTAAGAAATACATAAGTAATAAAGTAAAAACTGGCTGCCTGTACAGCCTCTGGCTGCTACTTGGGTGACAAAGTCTTGTGAAAGTTGCATAAGTTTCAACTCTAGGACTTAGGATAGAGGTCGTGGTGAAAAGAGGTGGAGGCCTAGAGTCTGGATCAACCCTTCCCTCACCCCCATCTTCTACTGTACCAGAAGATATGTAATAAATATGGCACTTTATTTTGAAGAAGACCTAAAACTAGAAATGCTAGCTATAGCAATAAGACAAGAAAAGCAAATTGAAGGAATTAGAATAGGCAACAAGGAAATCAAAACTCTCACTCTGCAGATGATATGATGGTATACTTAAAGAATCCTAGAGAATCAGCTAAAAATATACTTGAAATAATGAATAACTTTAGCAAATTTGCAGATTATAAACTAAACCTACACACTAATGACCATTTTTATATATTTCCAACAGGAAGGAATAGAAAAATAAATTCCATTTAAAGTAACTGCAAATAATATAAAGTACTTCGGAGTCTACCTGCTAAGATGAACTCATGAACTATATGAACACAATTACAAAATACTTGTTGCACAAATAATCAGATCTAAGCACCTGCATAAATATTAATTGCTCATGAATAAGATGAGGCAATATAATAAAAATGACAATTCTACTTAAGTTAATTTATTCAATGCCATGCTAATTGAATTAGAAAAAATATATTTATACAACTAGGAAAAATTGTAACAACATTCATCTGGAAGCTCAATAGGTCAATAATATTAAATGAATCAATGAAGAAAAAAGTGAAAGAAAGTGAAATAGATCTCAAAGTGTATTACAAAGTAGTGATCATCAAAACAATCTGGTACTGACTAAGAAATAGAGTGGTGGATCAGTGAAAAAGAGTAAGTACACAATACACTGTAGTAAATGTCCAGAGTTGTCTAGTGTTTGACAAACCTCAAAAAAATTACAGGACAAGAAATCACTATATAATAAAAATTGCTGGGAAGCAGGTTGGTAGAAACTAGGTATAGACCAAATTCTCACACTGTTGTGAGACCAAGCAACGTAGGATTTTTTGCTGTTTTTATTTTACTAAAAGTGACTCTGATTGAATAATGTGATTGAGAAGGATCTTTCCCACCCATTGATGGGCCTGGGAAGATTTGTAGGAAAGCCCACATCTTCTGTTTATGAGGCACTGGTTCTCAAGGGATGTGATGCCCTCTGACTCTAAAAAGTGTATAAAGACTCTGAGGTGCGATTTTACTTTCAGGCTTAGTTAAATGCAAGTTAAAACCACTCTGCGGTACTTTCTCATACCTGTTAAGATTGTTCAATGTTACAGAAAAGGAAAATGACAAATGTTTGAAGGGATGTGGAAAAATCAGAAAATCAGTGCATTGTTGGTGGAGTTTCAAACTGACAACCATTCTGGAGAACAATTTAGAATTATGTCCAAAGGACAATAAAACTGTACATATTTTTTGATCCAATCATATCACTGCTAGTTAGTTAATGTATCATTAACTGTGACTAAGTTCCTATCATGTAGCAGTTCTTTCTCCCTTAAGGAGTGGATCTTTCCACCTTACCATGTTATATTCAAAAGGGATACTAATTGATGATATTAGTTCAGAGGCTGCTGCAGTAATTTAAAAGTGAGTTAAGTACATGCACTAAATCAAATCAATATAAATTTCCTAAAGAGAGGAGGTGGAGGGAGAGAAGGCCTATAAAAGATAATCTGGAGCAGTTCTCAATTGTTTAGTATTGGAAAGAAATTAAAATATCTTTCCAAACAAAACAAGAAAAGCATGAACTAGACCACCTAAAGCACACTCTACAAAACTTTAAATTCTAAAGATTCCTAATTACTGTCAATTTCTTTCTAAAAGTCCAAACCACTTTGATTATGAGAGTGACTTTTCTCATTGAAAAACTTTCCAAGATAATCAAAGTGCACAGTGGAGTCCCTGTGCCAATAAAATGCTGTGTTAAATGAAGCTTGAAGATTTTCTTGTTATCCACTGAATCATTGCTGTTAAATGCTTTCCATTATCTTCTTCACCATTTACTGAGGGACTGGCTAAAAAAGAAAGCAAACTGGATCCAAAGTAATCATCTATGACCATTGATGTTATTTGAATCATTCATCGTTAGTGTCTGTGCTTTTTATCTGCAGGTTCCCATCATGCTGTTTGTCTTTTGAAATTCATGATCTTTGCACAGTATCTTCTGATTGACTTGGCCAACGGGAAGAAATAAGTTGATTAAAATTAGCCTAAAAAAAAGCATGATAAATATAGAGATCACTTTGCTTTGTGGGAGATAAAACAGTTGTGTATGAAAACGCTTCCAAGTTTATTTATAATTGTGCAATTTTTAAAAATAATGTAGTTTTAGAACTAATTTGGATTTTCAGGTTCTAAAACCAACATAAAATTAATATTCAGGTAGAGTTATTGATCATTTATTTTCTTAAAGAATATTATTTTCCCCATAATACTTTAACTATTAAACATTTTAGGATTTGACTCACTAACTACCTATAGACTATCCTTATATGTACATAAAGTTCAACTGCCATGGCAACAATTCTTTTTTTTTTTCTTAAATGGTCAACTATAGATAAATACAGATGGGTACAAAACCTATTTTTTTTAAATGCTTAATGATGTGATAACTTACACCTGATTTAAATAATGTAGAATTTTAAAATTAATCACATTTCTATTTAGTTTCATATATATATCAGTGACAGTTCCTTAAATTTATGGAAATGTTAGTTTTATTTGAACTATTTTTCCAGCTAGCTATTATCCTAAATGAACATTTCAGACTTTTAACATGTTTATTATTGTCTTCATTTTCTGTGGAGCTCATCTGTCCTAATAGTTTAGGAAGCACCACATTGCACACAGGGGCAGATGAATAGCAAATTTATATCCTAAATCTTACATATTCTATTCTATAAATAGAAACCATTAAAATTCTTTTGTTTTAAACTCAGTATGCATTCCTAATGGTTTTATGATCTAATTTGAGATTGGGATAATAAAGGATTAGATACACAAGTAGATTCCCACTTAAGCAGATTTGAAAACTGGCTGAATGACCTACAAGGAAGGAATTATTGGTTTGATATAAGCTTGAAAGGAGGTCTCAGAAAGAAGATTCAAAGGACTGATATCTGAGTGGCTCATGTTTAATATGTTTATCAGTGATTGGCTATCTCTCATTCCTTGTATCCTTTTCTTCCTCTCCTTTCCCTTTTCTAATTTTTTTTAACCCTTAAGACACAACTTCAGAACCTTAGGAAACCTTTCCTGATCTCCCAAACTGCCTCATCCTCCTTCCCCAAACTTTTTATTTTGTATATATTTATTTTGTGTAAACTCTATATACATTCTGAACATGTTTACATGTTCACCTATGATTCAACACAACCTTCTTAAGGGAACGAGGTGAATTATTTTTCTCTTTATGTCTCCAGGACTGAGTACAATCCCTGGAGCATAATCGGTATTTAAAAAGCACTTGTCCATTGATTGACAGCTGATTAAATAACTTAGTTTGGATAATCTACATATGATCTGAAAAAAAAAATTCTCCCCTTATCAGCACTATTCTATCTTCACTTAGTTTCACTGCTAATTTAAAAAATACCAGTCTTTAAAAAAAAGAAAGAAAAGAAAAACCTTAAAGATCAGCAACGGTTAATGGCAACTGCCTTTCAAACATGGTTAGAATACTTCATTACTAAACTTTGTCTTCAGTGATAGTGTTCAAGGAAGAAATAGAAATAGCTAAGATCAAAGCTGGGCTCTGGAACTAAGAAAAAAATGAAAGAAACAGCCCAAAATTCTGGAAGCACTGAAATGCTCTGTTTCTAGAGAGATACAGATGAACTGAATAAGTAAATACCCTTTTAGTATTCTTTGTCAGCCTTGATTGTCTTTTCCCTTTGTTATTTTATTGTTTGTTAAATAGAGAAATCTGGCAATAACTAATAGGCAAACTAGGGTGTGTATGTGAATGTGTGTGTGTGTGTGTGTGTGTGTTTCAGGGTCTTTGTACATCATTGCTGTAGTTGAATCATTTAACCACTCATACACAATCATGGGTGAAATTACTACACTCTTGAGATGACCTTTCATTGCACATATTTGCTTTTGAAAAAGCTGTACAAAAATCTATACTTAGTTATCTTAACATGCGAGCTTTAATCATCTTGGCATGCTGTGGAAAGCTGTCATCTCCTGGGACACTTTTTTTTTCTTTTCATCTCAATGTTTTTCCAAGTGATAAAGTGAAGCTGTGACTTCTTTTCTGGCACTGACCTAATGGTGTGAGTCACAGGAGAGGAAAAACTTAAGGTGTTTGTGACAGTTAGGAAGAGACATGCAATGAATGTATTGATAGACTCTAATAGTACTAGAAGTTGGATTAATGCAAGTGCCTGTTGGTTTTCTTATTTTTAAGCACTTGCCTATGCTTCTAATCCACTGCTCCAGGATACCAACATGCATACAAGTATAAATACATAGTTACACACCCTGTACAGAAACAAGCACAAATGTACTATTAGAAGAATACGTTTTTGTGGCCAACTGAAACAATTCAGATTTATTAAATATTCTCCTGAACTTTATTAGTGACCATTTGTGGTTGGAGGTGGGAAACAATTTCCTAAGTTTCTGAAAACGAGCAACAATAGCCATAGCAGCCATCTATTGAGCCCTTTACAGGCATGTTTACTTGTTTCTCACAATATAATAAACAAAATAGCTTAGGTATTGTTATCCCCATTTTACAGATGGGGAAATCGAATTTTAGAAAGGTTCAGTGCATTAGCTCATATTAGCTAATGCCAAAGGCAAGGTTCTGAATTAAAGTTGCTATGGACTTTTGAGACCAGAGATATTTTGTGAACACAAAACACAGTTTGTCTATTATATATGAAGGGGGAAAATTGTGACATATTAATATCTGTCAAATTGCATTCATAGGTTAGGGTAGACAGTATTATAATCAGGGAAAGAGGACTAGGTAGGTGTTGGTGCTAGAAAAACTTAGGTATAGCTCCTACTTCTTACACGTCCTCCCTATGTGGACATGAACAGATCACTCAACTTATCCAAGCCCAGATGCCTAAGACTGTAGGTTAGAGACCTTTCCTCATATGATTACTGGAGGGAAATTCCACACAATGAAATGACAGGTCAATCCCAAAGCAAAATATACTGAAAATTTAACATGTATTTGGATATATAAAGAAGTAGTTTAGGGAAAAAAAAATTACTTGATATTTATGTACCTTGGTATATTAGTACAACACGAATTATAGCAATCTGTGTAGAATTATTAGAAATTTCTTCAACCTTGTATCCCCACTGGGCTTCTTTGTTTTGAAGTGTTTATGTTGTAAAGTATAATAGCTGAAGAAGCTGAAATGATTCAAGCCACAGAGAAAAATGTTTTTATTTTAGTCTCTCAAAAGGTCACTAAAGCTGAACAGCAATAAATTACATTGCTAAAAATGCATTGTCTGTCAACACAACATGCTTTCCAGATGGTTTCCTCAATATTTGTTAGATTTGCATTTTTCAATCATATTAAGATGCTGGTAAGGGGTAAATTGGCCTTATTATTTTGATAATAATTTTTGGTGCACAGAGAGGGAGTGCCTTGTCTTTAAAAAAAAAAAAAGCCTTCTCCTATTAAGGATTTTCAATATGGTGGATTATAAATGCATATGTATACATATATACACATGTGTGGAGACATATAGACTGCATCTGTCTACGTGGACAAATCCATGCATATGTACAATATAATAGACAGCACATGAGCTATCACACAGAATATATTTGTGCATACACACATACATGAACCTAGAGATACACATGTGTATACACATACACATGCATGCACATTATTTATCTGTTTTCATATATATATATATCCATATACACACACATAACCATGGAGACAGGAAGATCAAGGTCCAATTTCTTATGACACACGTTAGCTGTGCAACCCTGAGAGATCACTAAACCCAAGTCAACTCTCAAATTTCTCATCTAAATCAAATGAAGGAGTTTCAAATCTGTAATTCCCAATATCAATGACATCAAATAAAAAGCCTCCTACCATTCCATCCAAAAGGGGATATAAGTACTTATATGTGTGTGTATGAGAGTATGTGTATGTGTATACACATCTATTCAAATCCAAACTTTATATCTATATCTATTTAAATAGAGGAATAATGACATCCTCTACTTGGATAGATTTTCATTTTAATGATAAATCAAAGGTTAATGTATTTGAACTTTTTTAATAAAGAAAAAGGAGAGGAGGAAAACAAATCTCTCAGCCTAATCCCTACATTAAAAAGTTTCCCTGTCCTACTACACATATGTGCTTGTACCTACTCATGTTTATAGATCCTTATACTACCTCTACTGCAGTGGGAATCACGTTATAGTATGCAGGAAACATCTGGAGCTGTTAACAGATGAGAAAACAATACTCTTTCCATTTCCACCAGAGTGAGTTAGGGTAAAAGTAGGCACTTCATAGGCTTTTTTGTTGGACAAGAATACTAACCTCAGTCATCATATTCTGCCTTGTATCATACCTCCTTCCCTCTTGCCTAGATTATTGAAATTGTCTCCTAATTTTTTCCCCATTTTCTATCCTTCCTCTGCAATCTATCCGTCACATGGTCATCAAAATAATATTCCCAAGGCATGGCTATAACCATATCCCTCCTTTGTATAAGATATTTTTATTACCCCCGTTACCTCTATGATAAAATGCAGCTTCTTGAGGGCAGGGTCTGTGTGTTTTATATCATCATTGTGATTCCCTTAATGCTAATCACATTAAGTGAGAGCAGCTAGGTCACAAAGCAGATACAGTGCTGGGTCTGGAGAACTGAATTTAAATCTGGCCCCAGACACTTGTTAGTTATGTGGGCCAGGCAAACCATTTCACCTATTTTGTTTCAGTTTCCTCACAGTAAAATGGGAATAAAATGAAATATTTGGAAAGCACATAACACAATACTTGGCACATAGTAAGCGCTATATAAATGCTTGCTCTCTTCCATAAATATTTGTTGAATTGAATTAATATAAATTAAGCTTTGAATTAGTGAGTAAATTCTTGTTAATGGCAGTGTATTATGTCTGGTGTGTTTTCCACAAGATAAAATAGAGACAGAGGAAGGTATAATGTACTCAAATACTTATATGTTTTTGCAAAGGTAATAAGTATTGCTAGCAAACAGCTAAATTCCTTTACTCAGAGCGGTCTTTTGGAAGCAAGGTAGCTATCTTTTTAACCTGAGTATCTACTAAGACATTCAGTCAAAACACAGTTAAGTAAACATAATTTCACTGACTAAAAAAAAATAAAAAAAGAGGCTATTAGTATTTGCAATGAAAGTAAAAGTAATGATCTTAGAATTTTAGGAAAAGTTTGAATTAAATGAAGAGGGTAAGAAGGTAAAATGGAAAAAAAAAAACAAGTATTCAAAGAATATTTTTCCATTTGTTAATACATGGATAAATGTTTTAGAGGAAATATGTATTAATTTTATATAATAACATCATTTAAATTATATAAACTGTACTTTTTTCTTGTTTCTCAAAAAGTAGTTGGACTTTCTTATTGATATGACTTATTAAAAAACAAATATGAAATAGTATTCAATTCAATACTCACTTATCAAGAGCCTGTTACATGCAAGGCAGGATGCTAAGTCCTAGGGACATAAACAACAAAAATCCTACATTTAATAAACTTACTTGAAATTTCAAGTGAGCACTGGGGGGGATAAGTAAAGATTTCCCTACAGTCAATGGCTCCTAAGTTGTGTCTTGAAGTACACTAGAGATGCTAGATGTGAGGAGAGCATATTATCCAGTTATGCAGGACAGCCTGTGCAAAGGTAAAGAGACTAGAGAAATCAGTACCAAGTTCAGAGAGAGATATGGTCAGACTGGCTGGACAATTGGGAACGTTAAGTATGTTATGTGCAATAAGTCTAGAAATGTAGAGTTAAGTCAGACTATGAGGGTCTTTCAAATTCTAGCTGCACTTTATCATAGAGGTAACAGGAGGCAATAAAAATATCTTATACAAAGGAGGAATATGGTTATAGCCATGCTTTAGGAATATTTTGATGACCATATGAAAGATGGATTGCAGAAGAAGGATAGAAAATGGAGAAAAAAATTAGGAAACAATGTCAATAATCTAGGCAAAACGGAAGGAAGGCTCATTTTAGGTGATGGAAGAATAGATTTTCAAAACTCTGGACCAAGGAAATAGAACAGTTGTGTATGAGTGTGATGTGTTGGGGGGGGGGGGGGAGAGAGAGAGAGAGAGAGAGAGAGAGAGAGAGAGAGAGAGAGAGAGAGAGGGAGAGAGAGACAGAGACAGAGACAGAGACAGAGACAGAGACAGAGAGAGAGACAGACAGAGAGAGAGAGAGAGACAGAGAGAGAGAGAGACAGAGAGAGAGAGAGACAGAGAGACAGAGAGACAGAGACAGAGAGACAGAGAGACAGAGAGAGAGAGAGAGACAGAGAGACAGAGAGAGAGACAGAGACAGAGAGAGAGACAGAGAGAGAGACAGAGAGAGAGAATGTGTGAATTATATGAGTGGTGTCCAATTTGCAGCTATCAGATTTGTATTCATAAAAATTATATAATCAAATAGAAAGAAGAGTGATCAGTTTTAGTGTAAATAACATATCCAGTTCATACATAACTCCTTTTTCCATACAAATGGTTTAAGTGAATATGATTTCCAATTCTTAAAAGGAAATATCTTGGGTTCTAAATGATAGGGCAAGTACCCAAAGAAGTTACTTTATTAAACCTAACAATTTAGGAATAAAATTTCTAATACCTATTAAAAATGTCTCTTACATTATCTTATGCCTTACCAAATTCAGTGTTTTATCCTAAAAAGAAATATAAAGTAACCAAAATAAAACAGAATGTCATATGAAAACCAGAATTTAAACAATGTTTTATACTTTTTCCAAACTGAATTCCTCAGAAATGATATTTCATAAAATTTGAAGAGTTTATGCAATAAAAAGTTTGCCCAGGTGATATTTCCCCAAAATATCAATTAGGAAATTATGTATGGACCAAAATATTTATTCTGGTTTTTTTTCCTAGCACAAAACAGACGGAATTTCTTTTATTTAACTTTAATACTACTTTCCTCCCAAGAATATACCTTGTCATTTGGGTTTATTATGCACCAGTATTTAGTTTTTGTCTATGTAATTTAAAATTCAAAGTGTTCCATGGCCATGTTAATTAGGTTAAACACTGTTTGAGATTATCTGAATTCTTTTATATATATTTTTCTCATCTCTTCTGACTTTAGTCATACTACAATAGTTCAGTGATCATGAATTATCAATTAACTATATCATTCTTCACCATATTCTAAATAAAATTGCATATCAAACATATTAATCATATGCAACAAATGACTGTTGTAGCTACCTTTTGTAATACTAGGTTATCTGTAATTATGTGTTAGAGATGAATTTCCTCTCTGCATTGGTAGAAGAAGGTTCCATACCAGGAATGCTGGCACCTTTAGAAATTGGATGGGTTTTTGCTTTCACAATGACACCAGTGATTAAAGTCTAAGAAGGAGAAAAGAGGAAAAAAGAAAAATAAGGAAATAAGAAAAATGATAAAATAGATGAAAGAAAACAATAGTAATTAAGAAAAAAATATGAGATAAAGAAATGAAAAAGTCAATGAATTTCTCACAAAAGAGAATTTTAACTTCTTTTCAATAAAACAGATGAAGAAAAAGCAGGATCAAAAGTGACACAATAAAGACAATACAAGTCTGGTGCATTCACCATGCTGTCCATCACTCTACTCTGCCCTATTCAATCTTCACCTTTGACTCAACCCTACGAGGAGCTGGCCATGACCCAGATAATCTTCATCTTCTCCTTTCCCATACTAGTGTATTTTAGTGAGTCCAAAGTTTAGAAGATGAATGTACAATCCAGAGAAAGGCCTTTTGGGCCCTGGATACCCACCTTTTGACCTCCAACTGGTAGAGTCATGCATGGACAGTGTTTTCTGATAACGGGAAAGTGCTAAGTATAGAATGAACAATGCAAATTCCTGTGAGCAGCTGCTAGCTGAAGATGCTGGTTCCCTAAATATGATAGAAGTAGCAGATACCAAATCCTACTTTGAAAAGACGCAGAAGAACAGGTCAAGTACATCACATGAAACAGCCCAAACTGAAGCCCAACTCCAAATAAAAGCCAATAAAGCCAATGTGAAAGTGTTTAAATAGCAAAATTGAGAACTGATCCTTTGGAGCCTTCCCCAAACTTTAATACACTCAGCAGGGTCACTATCAGTTGATTTGGCCCTGGAAAATGCCCAAGAAGGAAAACACCTACACTGAACCCACTTTGTCCCTAGACCTACTCCCATCCTCTGTGGGAGATGAAAAGCCAGACAGACCCTGGGAGAGCTGGGGGTTGGAGAAGTAACAAAGTAAATAGTGTAGAGATTTTTTAAACATGAACATTTTAGTATTCCCATCTTTTACTGAATTTTTTCCTACCATTGTGGGAACTCTTCCAACAGGAAAGATTACTGCTTATCCATGCCTTCCTTTTTGACTCAAAGGTCCTATATAATACTTGTCTATGTTCTCCAATAAATCTTTAAAGAGTTTCCCAAAGTCTTGGAAGGCATGTTCCATGTTTTTGTTGTTTAGATTTTTATACATTCTGTCAAGCACTTTAACTAGTCATGTGTTCTCTCTCCCACCTTGGTCCCTTTCCTAGTCATATATTTCCTGGATAGTTTTTATGCCACTTCTTGAACACATCATCATGAGTAATATGTGACAGACTATTTAGGCCAACAATACCATCCTACTGTCCTTTTTATTATCTACAATTCAAATTTTCCAGAGATTACATTATTGCATGATGTATAATTGCATGTACCCTGCAAGGATACTTGCTCGGGGTCAGGGCCCGAGCCCCCTGGATCCCCCTGACCAAATGCCTGTCAGTCTGAGCAATCCGTGAGCTGTGAAGCAAGGAGACTGGAGACAAGACGATCCAAGCAACAACTCTTTATTCAGCTGAAGGTTAGGGTTTATAAAGGCTGTATCCCCCAATCACATACATACTGAGCTCATCCCATTATTTCACCATCTCATGACTGTTCCACTTCCTTACACCCGCAGTAGTAAGGCAGCTTATCTTGTTCCTGCAGCTAGTTCTTGGGTTCCCAGGCTCACTTGTTACTTTCCTGTAGGGGACATCAGTATCTGTGGGAACATTAGGTTCCAGGGTCACACAGAGCTTCTGCCAGGGTGTGCATCACCACTGTTCCCATGTGAACAGGCTGTACCTCTGACTTGCACCCCCTGGGACCCTCTGGGCCTCGTACAGATACTGGTATTGAAAAATCGGTCCTTTTTATGTCAAGGAGCAACTTCATATCACTGAAAGCATCACACACATTCTAATAGGCAACATCCTATTCTCTGCCTACTGTTAAATTCTGGGCTCTCTTCATTTACATCTTTAATGCTCTCCAAGATGCAATGTTTGTCTACTTATGGATTAACTTATATTTTTCATGATAGAGAGGTATTTCCATTAGAGGGTGATATATCACAGTAACACTTTATGTTGAGGTAGATTATAGTACCTTAATTATGCTCTGATCAGGGCAGAAATCCTTGTCTCTACTTAAATTCTTTTTCCAAATCCCTAATACTCTGATCAAAGAAACATATATTCAAACTGAAATTCTGAGGATTGTTCTTAGGGGCATTGGTAGCAAAATACTTGGGAAAACTAAAATGCTTGCCTTGGCTCTCAATGTTTTTTATTTATTTATTTTTTTCTTTTCTGATATGTGTGTCTATGAATACATGTGAATGAATATCTGTCTCTTACTGTGGTCCGTTTTATTATACCAATTCCAAGCAAAGCCTCTGAAACAGTTTCTTTTGGCCAAACAACAAAATAGGCAATTTTCATTCTCTTGATTTGGCCAGTGGTTGGTATTTAACATATCTTTCCAAATACTTGGAGGCAAAAATTAATGACATCTTGTCGTTTCATCTTTAGAACTAAAAATAAAATTATTTTTTTAAATGGGAAAGAATTTCTAGGAGATTTTTCATATTCTCAAAAATGTTTTAATAAATCTATGACTTTAAAACAGTATACAAACCCATGTATCTATGTTTATACTTTTATGAGTTGCAATATCATCCTTCCATCTATCTACCTATTTTCTATCCATTTAGCTTAAAGGGCAGCATGGTGTAATGGAAAGATTAAGCTTTCAAGGGAAAAAGACCTAGTTCAGATCCTCACACTGAGGCATGCTGGCCATTGGCTTCTGAACAAGTCACTTAACTCATCAGTTCTCCAAGCAACTATCTAAACTATAAGTTGCAAGGCAGTCGGTACATTGGAAGAGGAGGATTTCTCAGTTACAGTTAACTATACTGTTGGGACTGGAAGCTCAATTCCGTGTGGACAGTCTCGGGCAGGTAAAAGTGGGACTTCTAAATCTTAGAGTCTTACGAGGCCCTCCATGAACAGCGGGGGTTCGAGAAGGTCAGACCGAGCTAGCTCGGCTAGCTCGGGTATTTCCGCCTCTCCCCCGGAGATACCTGATGGGTGGAGTCTCCCTGCCCTCGAGGTCGTCCCGGATTGGAGCACACCTAGTTACCTAACAGCATGGTATTGAGATGCAAACTGTGTGGCTGAAGATTAAGTAGGATTGAGGAAGCCAGAAAGCTCTTAGCACGTGTGGAGCCAAAGAGAAAAGTAGGGCTCCGCTTCTTTTCTTTCCTCTCTCCCCTCCCCCTCTCTCCCCCGCTTGTACTTCTACTTCCATTCCCTTAAGCTTAGCCTTCTTAGGAAATCTCCCCCTCTTCGTCCTAAGAAAGAAGAGCCCCTGCACTTGTAACCGAAACCCTGTAATAAAGCTCAACCCCTGTTTGACTCTGGAACGTCCTTTCTCTCATATGTGCATCCGGCGTGGCCAGCCGAAGACCTCGGGAGGTGAGGTAAGAAAGACTCGGGTAGCCCAATACAGGCCTCTAGGCTTGGCAGTTGGCGTCCCAACAGGGATTGGGAGCGTAGATAATCCTGGGTGCTTTTGGGGTACACCCGGAAGGGGCTGTGAAAGAAGCGAGTCCCGAATCCTAGATTCGGAAGGAGAGAAAGGGGAGAGAAGCTTCCCAAACCCCTGGGAAAAGGGCGGAGATGGGGAATCTATTGCCAGTAATAAAGCCAGAGGAACAGGAGGTCTGGGCTGAGACACTTCACAGGGAATGCAGGAAGGCGGGGGTCACAATAGAGTTAGATGACCTCCGAGAATTTTGTGAAAGGATTTGGAAAGTTTCTCCTTGGCTCAAGCAGGCAGGAATATCAAGAGAAAAATGGGGAGCGGTCGGAGAGCAAATGACTGCTTACGAGCAACAATACCCTGGGGAGCTGGAGGATTTAGATTTCCTGATATTCGGTGTAATTAAAAGCCTGCTGGAAGGGCCGGAGAGGCCAGGGCGGGATTGGAATAAGAGTGGAAGCGGAGAGAGGGGAGGGGAGGACCCAGGCAAGCAGAAAGTTAAGCGGAAAGTTAAGGAGCATAAAGAAAAAATAGATTCGGAGCTCCATCTAGAGGATGGGAAAGGCGAGGCAGGGGAGAATACGCCGTGCCTTCCCTCCGCGCCTCCTTATAACCTGCTCCATTGGTCAGACAGTTCAGGGCCACAGTCCAGTTTGGAAAAAGGAATAAGAAAGGCTATAGAGAATGGAGAAGATGTAGGGACATTTCCTGTGTTAGAAATAGCGGACCCCAGTGTCCCCGGTGGGGTTCGGAGGAGCCACATACCCATAGAGTGGAAGAGAGTGGCGACTCTTAAAGAGGCTTGTACCAAGCATGGCCCTAATTCACCCTTTGTTATAGCCATGCTTGAAACTCTCAGCGGTCAGTTCGTTCTGACTCCTAATGACTGGAAGAGCTTAGCTAGAGCCTGCCTTACCCCTGGGCAGAATGTGATTTGGGTATCAGAATTTTCTCAGAGGGTAAAGAGCACTACCGGTGGGCTAGGGGCTCAGGCCCCCCAGGCTTATCAGCAATTTACAGGAACAGGGCAGTTTGAGGCTACAGGAAATCAATTACAGTACTCAGCCTCCGATTATGTTTTGATTGCCGGAATGGCTATTGCCGCCTGGAAGGTTATAGCCTCTAAGAAAGAGAGAGAGTTTCCCATGACTAGGATTACGCAAGGAAACAATGAGCCATTTACTAATTTTGTGGCCAGGCTGCAGGAGGCAGTAGGTCGAGATATGGGAGAGGAAAACCAAGGGACAGAGATAGTGTTGAGGACATTGCTGCGGCAGAATTGTAATCATGACTGCAAAAAGGCAATGCTGGGACTGCCAAAGAATGCATCTGTTGAAGAGATGATACAGAGATGTGAAAGGGTAGGAAGTCAGGTCTACTTGGCACAGGTGCAAGGGAAGTACCTGGCTGCCGCCTTAAGTAATATCTCTTTGGAGAAAAAATGTTTTAACTGCGGAAAACCGGGACACCTTAAGAAAGAGTGTAGGAAAGAAATAAGTACAGGGAGGGGCCAGGACCCTTGTTTTTCATGTGGAAAGCCAGGTCACTTAGCTAAACAATGTAGGAAGTCGGGAAACGGGGTGAGGGGCCCCTCGAGGGCCCCGAAAGTGTACCCTTTGGCAGAGAATCGGGATGGCCCCTTGGAGGGAGAATACAGGAGATTATGGGGCCAGAGGAAGGAAAGCAACACCTTTACAGCTTAGAGAAGTGCCAGCTTGCAGCTCATCAGTTTGCCATGATTCCCCTGAGAGACCCCATACAGGAGGAATCCCTCATATTACAGAACCCCTCTCATGCACCCGTAGTTATATATACAGGAGTTTATCCCACCGGCACCACAGCACTTCCATGCTCCAATGTGGTAGCCGAGCCAGCTCATATAGACAATCAGCTTCCCATAGCTATTGCCCTTCCTTTAAAGCACTCAGTTCAAATCCAGTTACTAAAGGAAATAGGACAGAATAGACCTGAGTGTACGATCTGGCTTAATGGAATTCCCATGACTGGCCTCCTTGATACTGGAGCGGATAGGACCTGCCTTAGCGGTCGCTCAGTACCCCGGCACTGGAAGCTTAAAGAAAGCCAGAGACCAGTGTGGGGAATAGGAGGGTGCCAAAATACCTTAGAGACAATGCACCCAGTAAAGTGGGAGGCAGAGGATCGCCAAGGGACCGTATGGCCGTTGGTGATTCCAGGACTTAGTTTTAACATCTGGGGCAGGGACATTATGAGCCGCCTCGGGATGAAGCTATCAAATTTTTAGTAAGGGCCATTGCAGTTGCACTGGAGTCCCCACCCTTGAATTGGAAGTCAGACACCCCGATTTGGGTGGAGCAATGGTCCCTGACCCCAGAAAAACTCCAGGCACTACAACTATTGGTTAAGGAGCAATTAGAAAAAGGAAATATAGAACCATCAAAGTCACCCTGGAATGCTCCTGTGTTTGTTATAAAGAAAAAATCCGGGAAATTCAGGTTCCTTACAGATCTAAGGAAGGTAAATCAGTCTCTCATGCCTATGGGAGCCCTGCAACCAGGTCTCCCTTCTCCTAATGCCATCCCGGAGGGTTGGTCACTTATAATCATTGATATTCAGGATTGTTTTTTTTCCATTCCTTTAAACAAAGTAGATTGTCCTCGGTTTGCTTTTACAATACCTCACCCCAATAACGAAGGACCTGCAAAGAGGTATCAGTGGAAGGTATTGCCCCAAGGTATGAGTTGCAGCCCCACCATCTGCCAGTGGTATGTTAATCAAGCCTTAGAAAGCCCCAGACAGCAATACCAATGCAAAATCATCCATTATATGGATGACATCCTTATAGCTGCACCTCAGCTCAAGGAACTGGAGAAGTGTTTCCAAGCAGTAGAAAGGAACCTTTTAGGACTAGGATTAGTTATTGCTCCTGAAAAGATACAGAGAGGACCCAATTACAAATATTTGGGATATCAGATACAGGGCACCATCATTCGGCCGGAACCCCCAAAATGGGATATAAAGATCCAAACACTCAATGATGCTCAGAAACTAGTAGGAGCTATCCAATGGATAAGATCAAAGGTGCCTATACCTTTACCTCTCATGCAACCTTTATATTCACTATTGACAGGAGACTCTGCTTTAAATTCCCCACGAACATTGACTCCTGAAGCAGCCAAGGCCATAGAGGCAATAAAAAAACAATTTTTAGAGTCCACCACATTTCGGTGGGATCCAGGAGGAGATCTGGAGGTATCTATTATCTCCACCACACCTCCCTATGCCGTCATACATCAAAAAGAGAAGCCCCTAGAGTGGGTATATTTAAGTAAAACAGGAAGCAGTTTACTAAACAAGTGGGAATTTCTAGGACGGTTAGCACTAGAGGCAGTAAGAAGAGCCACCCACATATACCAAAAACAGCCAATTCTTTATGCTACACTCACCACTAAGGATGTAGAAGAGTTAGCTCAGAATCATGTTTCTTGGGCCACTATACTCCACTGGGCCCAGATGAAACCAAATTCGACTTTTCTATTCAAAGAATTATTACAGTGGGCCCCAGCACCAGTGAAAAGGTACTCACCAAACCCAGTAGAAGGGCCTAACATTTTTACAGATGCCACGAAACATCACAAGGCATCTATTTATAATTCGGCCTCCCAAGAGATATATATAGTTAACACACCCTACACCTCTACTCAACAGAACGAATTGGAAGCTATAATCCAAGCTCTCCAAATATATAGTGACATACCCATTAATATTATCACTGATAGTCAGTATGCATCTTTATTAATTTCACGGATTGAGGACTCTATTGTAGATTATCGGTCCAATATTTTTTCACAGTGTGAGCGGCTATTGACCACCATTAATAACAGAACACACCCTTTTTATGTTTTACATGTGCGCTCACATACAAATGGCACAGGACCAATTTTTGAAGGAAATCAAATAGCAGACAATTCACTATACCTGGTAGGGCACACTGTGGAACCACAAGAAAGGGCCCAAAAGGCTCATGATAGGTTCCACCTAGCCACAGAAGCCCTCTGCAAATTATATGGGATAACTCAGGAACAGGCCAGAAAAATTGTTAAGAGCTGTCTCCAATGTATCCCATTCCACCCATCTCTAGACCAGGGTGTCAATCCTCGTGGCTTGGCACCCAATGAAATTTGGCACTATACCAATGAAATAACATGTCTTGTGCAAACAGTGTGTGTGTGTGTGTGTGTGTGTGTGTGTGTGTGTGTGTGTGTGTGTGAGAGAGAGAGAGAGAGAGAGAGAGAGAGAGAGAGAGAGAGAGAGAGAGACAGAGAGAGAGAGAGAGAGACAGAGAGAGAGAGAGAGAGAGAGAGACAGGGAGACAGGGAGACAGGGAGAGAGAGAGAGAGAGAGATGAAAAAGTAAGCTAGTTACAAGGCAAGAGTTGGAGATAACTTGTGAAGAGTCCAGACTCTCCAATGATATCTTTGTGATGATAAAGTCAGGAACCACATGCCCTCCCCACCCCTAGCAGGACTTTATGTAGTAAACTTACTGGAGAAAATGAACAAGAATTATACAGAATATTATGGGTAGGGGTGGATCACTGGAGGGATTATTCACATTGGTGAGATCATATGAATATATATATATATGTATTTACAAAGGACTGCTTTCTATTCATTACACATAGCCCTATAAAATATACATAAACCCAAATATATATGCATGTGTAAATGTATATATGTATGCAGTTTTGAAAGACTCATATATATGGGTCTATATATGTATATGTATGTATCATATATGCATCCATACAAATACATGTGAGTATATTTGCTATCAGTTCAGCAAATATCTAACAATACGACAAGTGCAATTATAATACATTTTCTTCAAAGTAAAAATGCTTTTAATAAAGAAGCACATAATTCACTTGTAATTCACAGATCAACTGAGGTTTCCTAAACTAAAGCAAATCAGAATTAACTAAGGAAAAGCAATTCTTTAGCAAGGTTTTTGTTTTGTTTTGCTTTTTTCTTGAAGGCAAGTCAAGTGCCTTTGTGGGGTCTGTATTATTACACAAAGGCAACATAAGGTTAAGTCTCTGTGCAATGGGATTCTTAATTTTTCCCCCAATATTCTAGTGAAGTTTACTTTAAATTGTTTCAGTTTCTTTTTAAAAAATAGAAACTGTGCTTAAATCCTAAAGAGTCATTATGTATTGCTCTTAAATATGAAATTCCAATAATAAGTCTTATAAACTATTTCACTTCTTACTAAATTGGAAGTTGAATAGGAGTTGCTACTATGTATGTTCCAGAAAATAACTGAAAACAATGTATTGATTATATACATTGGGAATGCATAAAGGATCAATTTCAAGAACTTGGTTAATCAATATACATATGACAGGGGCACAGAGGGAAACTTTCTTTGGTGAAGGTAACTTCTGATGAGAAAAATACCTTATACAAATTCAGATCAGCAACTCTTCTGGAGTTATAATCTTCAAAAGTTGCCTGGGGTGCTTGAGAGGTTAAATGACTTGGCCTGTCACATAATTAGTATGTGTTGGAGGTGAGTCATGTCTTTCTGCTTCAAGATGAAATCTCTACCCACTATGTCATGCAATCTATCAAAAAGTAAATGCCACTACTCATTTCAGTAAGATACTATGCCCTGACCCCAAACTCATGTTTGTTTTTTTTTCACCGTTAGTCTCATGGTAGAACCCTAATGCTGACTGCCATGAACCATCATAGGTAACAAAGAATCAAAATTACTGAAAACTCCAATGGAAATCAGCATGGTGAGCATAAATGAGGAGGCTGCAGCATCTCACCAACCACAATTTGCATATAGGAAACAACATAAAAGATAGCTAAGAAAATTATGACCAGACAGAGGTAGACCAGATTTGTAGAAATAACGTTAGATAAAAGTAGACAATCAAGTCCTTTACTACTATCCAAAGAATATTAAAAAGGTTTCCTATGCAATGATCTTCTACAGAAGAACTGTGGGAGAATATGCAAAAGCATCACAGAGCAAGAGAAACCATTACTAGGATGAGTTTTATAACACTAGAGGGAAAACTCAGAATGATGAAATCCAATTGAAGATTATAGCTATCAGCATTCTTAGAGTTAAATGTTAGTAACTTTGTATAATTCTTTACATTTTATTAAAACTCGTCAGCATGTACACTCATGTTGTCCATCTGTCCATCTGTGTATCTGTCTCTCTCCTAAACCTCTACCTACAGCAGGATTTCTTAACTTTTTTGTGTTATGGACCCCTTCTTTTACAAATGCATATAGTAATATAGATAGGACTGCAAAAGAAACCATTTGTATTAATGTAGGGTTTTTTTTTTTAATTTATAGATCCCAGTACATAAACTCCTGATCTATAGGTGTTAGATTAATTAGAAAACTGATTACTTTTTAAGTATTATTTATAAAGTTCATTTAAAAAACATAATAATCATTGTCTTTCTTATTAGAAGTACTTAATAGGTGCCAGCTTCTGCGTGAAGTACAGAGGATACGAATACAAACAAACAAACAAACAAAAATACAGTCTCTGCAAACAAGGCCCTTACATTATAGTGGAAAAATACTTATATCCAAAAGAGTGCAAATAATACATAAAAGAGATTTAGAAAGGTGGGAATAGAGAAGATAACAGGCCTCCTAGGACATGGCCATGCGAGGACTGAACATGGCTCAGTCCTTGGTAGATGCCAAAAATAGAAGCCATGAAAGTAATTCACCAATAGGAGAAAAAAGTTGGCATAATGGAGGGATATTTCAGAGATATTTGTAAAACAAAGATCTTTCAGATAAAAAATCATTTTCTGCACTATTCCATCTGCATGTTTACTGAGGACACTTACCATTGTTTTGTGTGATTGAGTTAGACAGGCAATCAATAGTAAGAGGAACTGTCATATCACATACCTGATTTCAAGTTTGAGCTAAGAGATTCTTGGATGCTAAGATCACCTACAATCTGTCAGACTGTAAAATATTTGTGGAATGCAAGTAGTACTTCAACAACTGCTTCTCTGGAAAGAAAACTGCAAATAGAAAGCTGTATGTCGATCATAATCCAGGCTCCTGATGACATTTAAATGATTATATAACCAACAGCAGGGCATGGTTTTAAAATCTGCTTAAACATACAAATAAAAAAAAATAGCCTAACTATCCTTTTTTTAAAAACCAAATGATAAACTGTGGACTTTTTCACTATATGTACAATACATATTATAGAGCTCTCCTCAAGCCCTACTCTGATATTTCATCATGATACCGTCAAGTGACCCTGAGCTTTCTTAGCCAGGAGTGGGAGACTTGCAGCCTCAAGGCCAGATGTGGCCCTCTAGGTCCTCAAGTGCAGCACTTTGACTGAATCCATACTTCAGAGAACAAATCCCCTTAAGAAAAGGATCTCTTCTGTAAAACTGGAGACAGACAAAAGGACACTCCCAAGGAACAGGTTCCTCACTCGTTAGGCCATGCTATTGAGTATACAAGTTCTGACAAGGCCTCCCAAATTTGACAAGCTTTAAGCATGAGAAAAATGATAGACTATTTCAATATTGTTATATGTGTATACATTTGCCTCTGTGTGTGAATATAAATACATACTTCTCTCTCTCTCTCTCTCTCTCTATATATATATATATATATATATGTGTGTGTGTGTGTGTGTGTGTGTACATATATATTTGTATATATGTATATACACACACACATACCATCAGAGCATAAGAAAGACATAAAAGGCTATTCATAGCAAACAATCACATTCTCACTAAGTCATTTATTTAAATACTGTTGGATTCAATACAGAATTGTTGTGCATATAAAGAGCTAAGGTTGTTTGGTACTATAAATAATAGACACAAATAACTATTTCAAAATATTTTATGGTACAGTTTGTATTCAAGTTTTATTGTTAAATTAATATTTTCTAATGCTGTAAAAAATACATTAGTGAGTTGATTTTCTAGTTCAAGCTTTTCATTCTGTTGAGAGGAAAATTAGCTGAAGAAATTTAAGTTTTGTTTGGTTGATAATATCCCTCTTGCTCTGAGGAAAAAAGATGTGATGTGGAAGAGCATTGGATTGGGGGACAGAAGACCTATTTCCTAGACTTTGCTCTGCCACTCACTAGATGTGAGACTGTTTACAGATCTAGTGAGTTAGCATTTCTAGGCCTCAGGGTCTTCTTCTAAACCATGAGGGAATTGGACTAGGCGATGCCTAAGATCTCTTCTAAACTTAAAATCTATTTTTTTCCAATTTTTCAGATTATAAAAATGGAGTTAAAAAAAGAAGAGAGAGAGAAAAGAGTGGAGTAGAAGCAAGGACCTGCCAGAGTTCTTCCCTCAAACCCCTCAAAAAACCTGTAAAAAATGACTCTAAACAAATTCTGGATCAGCAGAAGCCACAGAGTGACAGACTGAAGTAAATTCCCAGCCCAAGATAATCTGGGAGCTCGATAGGAAGAGTCTATCATACTGGGCTGCCAACAGAACACAGTTTGATGTGGGCTGTGTAGGCATGGATGGAGGGGACTGAATTGCAGCAGATGGTGTGGTTTCCAGACTTCTCAACCCACAAACATCAAAGACAGCTTCAAAGGTCAGTTGGAAGGGTCTCTGCCCTGGCTAAGAGAGAAAGGAAGAGACAGAAACAGAGAGCATAGGGGGTTAATAGCAATTTGAATGTAAAGATCTTTCTCATTCTTTAATCAGCCCATGTGACCTGCTTAAATCACCTGGAAGCCTAAGTCACATGTGGTAAGAGGAGCTTGCTGAATGGGTGTAAAAGGAAGAGTGAAGCAGAACCAGGAGGGAGGGAGTGAGCATGGTTGGCTGAGGCAGAGGAGAGAGGATGTAGGTAGACAGGCACGGCAATGCTCAGGCTCATGTCTGCTTGTGAGACTGCCCCAGCAGAGTGGGAGAGGCTTGGGAATGGCTTTGCCCCATTTAGTGATAATGTTTATTGACTTCTTGCTCACTACGACTTTCTGGTTCTGGAATTTGGCTTTCTGATGTCTAAGTAAATGTTTTGTCCTGCCTTCTACATGGAGAGTCTTTCATACTTTGTGACTGAGAACTATGCTGGCATATTCTCAGTCACCACAAGTGCTGTGGATATTGCCTTGGCAATACATTTCACATCACAGACAGGATCACAGGGCATAACATCTCTATTTGGAGGAAGAAAGAATTTAGAGGAAGAAATTAATGTCCCAGGATGAGATGATTTACCGTATTTTTCTCTAGCAAGGGAATGGGCTAAAAGCATGAACCTTGTGAAAACTGGGAAGCATGGTGACAGGATGGGGAAACTAGAGACTTGGAAAGGTGTTTGCAAGGAATTCCAATTAGACCAGGAAAGGAGTTACTAAGGATAAATTGGAGAGGTTGGATTTTATTAATAGGTTACCTTATTATGTATAAAAGCAAAGATGAGCTGCTTAAGGAAAAAAACTCAGATGGAAACAGTTAGCTAGTTTGCATGGGAATTCTCAGCTCTCCTTTTAAAAGAGCAGGCTAGGGGGAGGGGTCTCAGGTGGAAGAAAAGGCTGTTCATTTAACTCCAAGAAGATGAAGGGTGACAAAGGAAATGCACATATGACCTTTACATAGACCCAGCCTGTTTGCCAGAGTGAAGACTGCCAGGAGAAGGCATTGGAGGAAAACATAAGGAAGTCAGGGCAATGAAGTGAAATAATATTAGAGGGAAAATTTTCTCAGGCAGAAGCACATCCAATAGTGAGATGGAAACAGGAAAACCAAGGAGGTAACTCAGAGTTTAGGGAAATAACTGAAGATTTTACTTGGCAGGAGATCGCAGATATTTTGAGGTGGTTCACCCAGAGGATGGGAGAATCATTAATATCAGTATCTTGGATGATGAGAATCAGTGATGAAGGGGCTGGACGAGTATCTATACATGGTGTGGATTGCTTGAAATTTATAAGTATTAGTATCCTGTTGTACAGCAAGACTTTAGAGATTACAATATGCAATATGCAAGACAACTAATCTGTTAGCTTTGCCTGCAGAAGGCTGCAGTAGTCTCTATGTGACCTAGTGGAGACAGACCCTAGTATTCACTTAGGGACTGTATAAAAAAGCAAAAGGAGGAGGTAATAAAGACTGCCATAATGACTAGAAACACAGATGTATACTATGATACCCCTTTTGAAGTTTCCCATAGGAATGTAATAGTGAAGACAGCTCCTCCTGCTTACAGGCACTTGATTTTGACTATAATAATTGGGGAATAGGGCATCCTGTTTCAGAGATGCTGGACAAGATTTCACAGTTGTAAGACTTTGGGGACTTGAAAAAGACAAAATTCCTAGAAAGAAAAGAGTAAAGAGCCAGAAGATTCGAAATCAGAATAAACTGACAAGGAAAGAATTGTTTATTGCTCTATTGAGAGCAGGAGTAGTTTTGGAAGCATAGATGGTATTCCAACCAATGAACTATATAGAATGTAGTGAGAAAAGGGACTTAATACTAGACAAAATAGAGAAGTAAGAACTGCCCCTACAGATCCTATTGAACCCTTGTATCTATGTTGGTTATACCTTCATGGAGAATAGGAAGGTGGCCAAACCCAGCTCAGACTAAAAACAAAACAGACAGCATTACAGACCCCATATCAATTTGACCACATATTGAAAAAATGGATCAAATACTGTAACTAGGGCGTTAATAGATATTGAGGCAGAGGCCTCCCTTATAAGTGGAAACCCTGAGAAGTTTAAACATGGAACTCCTATCACCATCACAGGACTGGAAGGGGCTGAAATATCAGTCAGACAGGTCAACCTAACTATGAAAATTGGACAGTTAGCTAAAAAGGAATATACCATGGTAATTTTACCCATTCCTGAATACATCACTGGAACAGGTATATTGAGATGTATGATTCTAAATTTACCTAAGCCTAAGTCACATGTGGTGGGAGGAGCTTGATGAATGGTAGGGAGAGTGAAGCAGAACCAGGAGGAAATGAGTAAACCTAATTGGTTAGGGCAGAGGAGAGAGGACACAAGTGGTGAGGTATGGCAAGACTCAGGCTCATGAGTGTTTGCTTATGAGAAGGCCCAGCAGAGTGGGGGAGGCTTGGGAAAGACTTTGCCCCCTTCAGTGATAATATTTATTGACTTTCCAGTCACTATCATGGATTTAGCTGTCTAGTTATGGAATTTGGCTTTCTGGTGTCTGAATAATTTTTTTTTCTGCCTTCTGTAATGGAGAGTCTTATACTTTATGACTGAAAACTGCACCATCATATTCATAGTCACTACCAGTGCTGCAAATATTGCCTTGGTGATACACAGGGTGAATTGAATATGAAGTGATGATATCTAAAAAAGAAAATTAAATGTTGAGAGGAATGTACTAGGAGAAAGAGAAAGGAAAAGGTAGAATGTAGTAAATCATTGTAGTAAATCAAATGTAGTAAAGTAAAGAAGCAAGAAAGAGCTTTTACAATTGAGGGGAAGAAGAGAAGGAACAAGTGAGCCTTTCTTTCATCATATTTGGCTACAGGAAGGAATAACATACATACTCAACTGGGTATGGAAGTTTATCTTACCCTAAAAGAAAACAGGGATAAAGGAAGGGAGATAATAGAAGGGATGGCAGATTGGGGGAAGGGGTTATCAGAAGCAAATACTTTGACAGAGGGACAAGTCAAAGGACAGAATAGAATAAATGGAGGGTGGGACATGTAGAGAGAAACATAGTTAGTCCTTCACAACATTACTGTTTTGGAAGTGCTTTGTATGACTACACATATATAATCTTTATTGAATTGCTTGCCTTCTCAATGAGGATGGATGCAGAGGGAAAGCAGAGAACGTGGAATTCAAAGCTTTAAAAATGACAGTTAAAAATTGTTTTTATATACAACTAGGAAATAAGATACATAGGCAATGGGCTACAGAAATTTATCTTGCTCTATAAGAAAATAGACAGGAAAGGGATGGTGGGGGCAGAGGGTGATAGAAGGGAGGGCAGATTGGAGGAAAGAATAATCAGAACCCATGCTATCCTGGGGTGTCAAGAGGGGGGAGATGGGGAGAAAATTAGAAATTCAAAATTTTGTGGAAATGAGTGTTGAAAACTGAAAATATATAAATTTTTACAAAATAAGAGACAATTAGCCTATGTTCAGACTGTAATTTCAGTAGTGACTCTTGAGTAAAATAAAGTTTGTCTCTCCCACTTCTTCCAAAATATTAAATTCTCCTAACAAATTTTTTAAAATAAATACTACTTACCTTGTAAACCTTTTTTTTTTTAACTTGAGGAAATTCGTTCAACCTGCATACCTGTTATATGTAGCCTTTTTTGATTGCCTCCAGTTGTTAACACTGTTTTCCTCTTACGAAACAAAATAATACAAAAAACCCTTTGCAAATACTTTATATTTATAAGGCTCAACTGAGCCCTCATTACTGTATGGCAAATCTTTACATCTTCCTAATTAACTCACTGTTCCACTCACCATAGGGGTCTTCCAAACATTTCCATCCCTTCGCAACTTTCCAAGGCTTCCCTTCCCCACAAGCCTCTCAGCTGAGGCCATGTACCAAGTGCTTCCTTTTATTTCCTCCTTGTCATTTAATAACACCCAGATGCCTTCTTCCACTACTGCCACTATCTCCTTCTTTATCCCCATGTCACAAGAAGTAGCCCTTTTCAAAAAGACAAATCCCTCCACATGAATAGCTGATACCATTCTATCCAATTTTCTTCAAGATGTTGCCTCTACCATCCCAACTCTTACTTTTTGTTCAATTTCTCTCTACCTACTAGGTATTTTCCCACTTTCTACAATCATGTCTATATCTCCGCAATTCTCATAAAAACCTTCACTTGATCCATCCATCCTTGCTAACATCCCATACCTCTCTTCTTTATGGTTAAATTTCATTTTCTTTTTCCCTCTCACTTTCTTCTTAACTCTATAGTCTAGCTTCCAAGGTCATCATTCAACAAAAACTACTTTCTCTAAAGTTGTTAACAATCTCTTAATTTCCAATTTTTAATGGGCTTGTTTTCAGTCTACATCCTTCTTGACTTCTCTGCGACTTTTGAAACTGTCAATTATTCTCTTTTCCTTGATAGTCTCTCTTTCCTAGGCTTTTTTGACACATTCTCTCCTAGCTCTTTTCTACCCATATGACCCTATCACTCTCCTTTGCTGGCTAATACTCCTTAATTGTGGATGCTCCACAGGACTCTATTCTTGATCTTCTTCTCCTCTCCCTCCACATACTATTTTACTTAGTGATGTCATTAGCCCCTATGTATTTAATCATCATCACTATGATGGTGATTCTCAAATTGACTTATTCAGCCCTAAGATCTCTGTTGACCTCCAATTTAGTTGCCCAGTGTATATCTGAAACTGATGTCCCATGTTTATCTTAATCTTATCAAAACAGAACTCATTATCTTTTTTGCCCCAAACCCTTCTCATCTTCCAAACATCCTTATTACTGTAACACCACCTACCTAGTACCCCAGACTCACAATCTCAGTGACATCCTTGACATCCTTAACCTTCTCATATTTAGTCTATTATCAAGGACTATCAATTTTGCATTCATATTATTTCTCACATATCCTTTCTCTCTTATGATACTGACACTATACTGGTACAGCCCTTTATCACTGTAACCCCAGATTTCTTTAATAGACTATTGATTGGTCTCCCTGTGACATTTTCCCCTACTATAAACTATCCTTGATTCAGGTCTCAGGGATCTTCCTAAAGCTCAGGTCCAAACAGGTCAGCCCTACCTTGCTCCACTCCATTCCCATCTCCATTCAATAAACTCCAAAGGCTGTTGACCTTCAAAAATAAATATAAAATCTTGTTTGGCATCAGAGCCCTTCAAAACCTTTCCTGACATCTTTATAATCTTCTTACTCATTACATCCCTCGTTTTCTTCAATCCAGTGAAACTGGCCTCCTTGCTGGTTCTTATGCAAGAAACTCCATCTCTACACTCTGGGCATTCTCCCTCTTTCCTCAACTCTACCTGCTGGCATCATCTCTTTCAGGTTCTCAGTTAACACCCCACCTTCTACAGGAAATCTTTCCCAATATCTAAATTCTAATACATTTCCTCTATTGATTATTTCCAATTTAACCTGCATATGATTTGTTTTGTCAAAGTTATGTACAGGTTGCCTACCCCATTAGATTATGAGTTCAAGGGTAGGAACTGCTCTTTGTCTTTCTTTACCTGCCTAGTACTTCACATTGTGGCTGACACATAATAAACTCCTTAGATTCCAAAGGAGACAGTCCAGGGCACTTGAACCCAAGGACCTTAGGACTGACAATACTTCAATCCCAATACACACATGCATTATCTTTGGAAGTAACTCCTATAGAGGGAGCCTTGGGCAAACTCCTCCTACAGGTGCTAAAGCCACTGAAGGTATGGGAAAAAAAAAAAAAAAAAGTTCTCCTCACCAAAGACCTTGGTACTGTTAAGTGGTTTAATATTAGTCACTGATAATGATTTTATCAAGGGAAATAACATTAAAGAGGAACTAACATTGGCTTTTCCATTGTATCCTAAGGACCAAAAAATATTTCCATCAGACTTGTAACTGAATCGTTTCATGTATTATCATATATTATCTGACCCATCAGAATTCTCACTTCATGGGAGCAGTGACGCTTAACATAGTGTTTTATATGTAGTAAGCACTTAACAAATACTTCATTCATCTACTTATTCCTTCCTCACAGTGCTGAAATCCTACTGGAATATGCAGCCTCTTCATTTTTTCACCATACTTTTTTTAATGAGTTAATTATTTTTCATATTTCTTATAGTTTTCAAGTTAAAAAATTAAGTCATTTTTATGAGAATTTTAAACCGAAGTTTATCCAGTATGAAGTGTTGTTCTACCACACATATAAGGTCAATTCATTAAAGTCAGACAGCTTTTACCCTAAAATTCAGTAATACTTCAGGCTTCTCATCAACTTTTACTCAATATTTCTATCCTAGTTTTGGTTTTATAATTCATAAATAAAACTCTTTTGAGCCTTCTTAAAATTAGGTCAACCTATGTTCCTTTGATACTTAAAATTTATTGCTTCTGCCTGTTTTTCAGAAAGCTTTTTCATATTTTGCACTGACATAGTTTATCATAAAAGGCACATTTCATTACAATACCTGAATCAAGGTCAATTTATTCTTTCCTTACACAATCTGGATACTCAGGTGTCACACTGGAGTTGTAGAACTTGCAACATCACTTTTATGTGTTCTAAAAGAGAAGGAAATGACACAGTTCTTAAGAAAGAGAAGAGTAAATAGTCTAGTTCACCCTTCAGAACTCTACAATTCTTGCAGTCTTCTTCACTGGAGACCACTCATTCTCTAATGCTTTGCAATACACAGGGCCAAGAGAAGTGAGTTTACTCTTTGACCCACTCACTCCATTTAGTAGAGACAATTACTCTACCACCATTAAAGGATAACCTTTCATCTTTTGAGGTATATGAAATCAATTTGCACTAATTCATCCAATCCTTGCTGGTGTCATTTTTTTGCCCCGAATTTCACTCTCTTAAATTTCTCAATGACTGGGACCTGATGCATGATATTTTTGTCATACACTCAAGGAAATTAGTATTCATGCTGATAATCATGAAAACAAACATATTCCCTTAAAGCATGACAACCTGATCCTCCCCACTTCAACCACATATTAGCATGCATAAACCTATTTTTCAAAATTGACTCAACTCTGAGATGTATAATATTGATATATTTCTTGACCACAAGCTCTAGGCCTGGTTCTTTCATTCCCACTAAATCCATTTTTCACTTTTGTTGTGTCCTTTCATCTCCTCAGATTCTCATTCTTACAGTTTATCTCACTTTTGCCTACAAATCTAACATTGCCCTATCATCTGCTGCTTTAATATTTCACTAGCTACTATCTTAAAATTACAGAGAATGGCAAAATTGGAAAAGGGTACAGACAAAATCTAGTCCAAATCTTATCTACACTGTGATCTCCTCCAGTTATTATGACATATAGCCTTTGCTTGAGTCTGAGCAATAAGGAAGTCTCTACACCCTTTAAATATTTGAAGATACATATTATAGCTTTCCCCTACCCAACCTTAAATCTCCCAAGATCAATTTTCATCCAATTTTTCCACTCTAGTATCATCATTATCCTAGTTAACCTCCTCTGTATGTTATTTAGTTTGTTAATAAGATTTCCTAAAATGTCATTTCCCAAACTGAACACAGTACTCTAACTCTAGTCTGATCGTGGAAGAGCATATTCATGCTATCAGCTCTTTCATTTTGATTCTAGGAGTCCCTATTACAGTGGCATCAAACTCATATAGAAATAGGGCAGCTTAACCAAACACAAGGATCCTGTCTAGTTATATATTGACTTACAAAAGTACATATTAACATTATGTATGCTCTATTGTATTTTTATTTTTAAAATATTTCCCAATCAAATTTTAATTTGGTACAAATGTTTGGTTGCCACTCCTCTAGTAAAATTTAAGGTCACATTAATTTTGTCCATTGTCATGTCGTATTGTTGATTTATATTAAGCCTGCAGGTCACCCAACTGATAAATTTTTCAAATGAACTGAACTATTGCACTTCCTGTCTGTTCCATCCTATACATGTAAAATTTATTTTTTAACACTATTAAGAAGACTTTGCATTAGCCTTGTTACATTTCATCTTCCCATATTCAGCTCAACAATCTAGCTTGCTGAAGACTTTTTTTTTCAGATTCTTACTCTGCCATTCAGAGAATTAGTTATTTCTCACAGTTTCATTTTATTTGCAATTTTGAAAAAAAAATTGGCCATCTGTGTTTTCATTTAAGTCATTAAGAAAAAATGTTAAAAAGCTTGGAGCCAAATCATAAGTGTGGTGCACTCCACTAGAGAATTCACTCCAGGTTGACAATGATGCATCAACGACTAAAAGTCTTTAGTGAGCTACACTTGGCTGTGGGTCCAATGTTAGTCTGAGGCAAGGCCAACCCGGGACCAGGAGAGTCTGAGAGGGAAGTAAGGAAAAATTGTCTCAAGCAAGGGAGAAGCTAAGGCTTAACTAGGGCCTCTATCCTAAGGCATGGGTTCCTGCTGCCAAGCCTAAGGAAAGAAGGTTTCCTTTAAAATAATATGTGGATGGCATCCAGGTGCTCTGAGGAGATATAGAAAACTCCAGTGGGGATAGTTAAAAAGTATTTTGGGATACAGACAGGTACAGAGTTAGTACTGCTGACTGTTTTACTAAAGTCTGGGACAGGCCTTTTCCTTCTATGTCAACCATGACCAGGTGCATTGGCTCAGGTTGGCACATATGCTATCAGGGTCCAGGAACCTGGGGCCTTGAGGCCACATGTGGCCTTCAAGGTTCTTGGGTGTGACCTTTTGACTCAGTCCAAGTTTTACAGAACAAATTCTTTGTTAAGGTGATTTGTTCGGTTAAGTTTGGATTCAGTCAAGGGACCCCACTTGAGGACCTAGAGGACCACATGTGGCCTAGAGGCCACAGGTTTTCCACCCCTGTAACTAGCCCATTGCTACTGCTAGCTCCTCAGTTTCACCACTTGGCCCACTACTCCAGGCTCCTCCTCCAAGAAGTTCAACTCATCTTTCAGAGGACAGAGAGCAAGAATGGTAAGGTAAGGAAGAGATCATGAAAAGAAGGAGAAAGAGAGGGGAAAGAAAATTAATTGGAAAAAGAGAGAAGGTGCAAGTGGAGGAAAAGGGAGAAAGGAAAGGATCAGAGGCTGAGAAGAAAGAGGGGAAAGAAAAAGGAGGAGGTAAAGAAAAATGGGAAAGGGGAGGGGAGGGAGGCAGAGAAGACAGGTCAGGTCGAAGGCATCTTGGGGCCTCTTGTGATGGATGAAGATGCTCAAGGTCAGCTATCTGTTATCCAGATCCAGATCCACCCTGGTGGTAGGTGCCTGATTAATGAGCCTTCTCCACCCATTCCCCCCAAACATGATGCAGGGTCTGTCAAAGCTCTGATGACTCCACTAGTAAGAGGTTTCGAGGAAAGAAAAAATGCAGGTCAAAGAAGGAAAATGAGCTCCTTTACTCTCTGACCTAGATTGAGACGGGAACAAGGTCAAGGGGGTCTGGGTGTCCTGGGATTTACCCCTACCAGCCAAGCTTCCACAGAAGAAACTTCAAAACGCGAAAGTGGAAATTCTGCCCCACCCCTGATGGCTACTGGGGTCTCTGGAAGGTTCCCTCAGGGCCCACCCTTGGGGAGCACAGGTCACTCTCAGATCCCATAGCTGGTCCAGACTTTCCCTCTTCCAAGGCCTCCTCCTTTTCCTACTCCTCCCTCCATGGGTGATGGGTGTGGGGGAGAGGGGAGGGGAGAGTAAAGGAAACTAATCAAATCCTAACTTTGCTAACTGATCTTACCCTTCAAATCGTGCTGACCATTCCGTATCTCCTTTCCAAGGTCGCTGACTTTACAGAGAAAGCACAATCAGTTCCCTACGCAGTAACAACCTTAGCTCCACCCTGGCCAGTCAGGACCTTGGGTCCTTCTCAGAGAGCACCTCTTGCCCTTCTGTAGGAGCCTATTGATAATCTGAGATGCCCAGTAGTTTGGCTCTGTGGGAAAAGTTCACCCTTCCTGTTGCTACAACCTTTGTACTCCTATATCAGCCTGCCTCAGGGATGGTGCAATTGCATTAGAATTTACCCAGATGAAGCCCCACCATTGGCCCGTCCCTGGAAAGGGTTCAGTGAATCAGCTGAACCATAGAAGCATGTCTTAAAGTCCTCCCTGGCCAGTGGGAGTGAAGAGGCAGTTTGTCAGACATGAAAATGGATTTCCTGTCTCCCTTTCCTCCCATCTCCCTTCATTTTTTTTTTAATTTAGGGACATTTACCCATCTACAGACTGTTATAATTTGTGTTCAGTGCTCTCCTTGTTTTCTACTTATAATCCTTAATAATTATAGTGCAAAATCTCATGTGTAAGTTAAATATGTAATATTCTGGAATTTTCTTATAGTTGCCATGCATCTTTACATGCCATTAATCTGCAATTTTTATTCTTATGTGAACACAACTTTTCATGATGCAGCTATATGGTTAGGGAAACTGGGATGTTATTTGGCAAAAAAAACAAACAAAACAATGGATTTTTCCAGTTTGAGAAGAGTTTGGAATCCATGCAATTGTTTAGCTAGTTTTCAGCTTTGCTGCAACCTAGTCTCTTCCCTAGTTCAGCTCATTTTTCATGGGTAGAAAAACTAGAGAAATTTGCAGATACCATGCAGCTCGTCCAAGTGAGATTTCACATATGTTAATGGGACAAAATTTGTTCTTTATCCAGTTACCTTTTTGTTGGTGTTTTTTATTTAGGTTTACTATTTTAATAGTCTATATGGAAATTAAAAAAATATTAAAATATCCCTATACTTTGTAGATTTTTGTTTAGCACAGAGGAGTGTTGTAGTTTATTAAAAATGTTTTTCTTTTAAATGTCCTAATATAATCATATAATTTTAAATATTTTAATACCAATTATTTTCCTAATGGTAAACATCTTTATATCCTCTATATAAACTTAATTTAACTGTGGCAAATTATTTTATGTTAAATTGCTGTAGTCAGTCAAAAATAATTCATTACTCATGACATCTGAGGTAATGTACTGAGCAGTGGTTATACAAATGCAGACAATTCTTGCTTTAAGTCCATGGAAGATTCTGCAGACCTCTCCTAAAGAAACATTTATATAATATGAATTTACCATGGATATGAGGAAAGGAGGGAGAGTAGTAGGTAGAAAGTGGACCATGGACTGTGAGGAAGGGTGCTGGCACATGTTCAAGGTCTCATGGAGGCCAGGACAAAGAAGACAACAAGAGAAAGAACACACTAAGTAGTGTCAGTCACATGGGGGCCTGGCCTGAACTGAGAGGAAGAACAGGGGAGGGACTGAGGCATGGTGGACATAGATGGTACCCAAGTCTTGGATGGGCAGAAGACAGGCAATTAGGTGGATGGAGGCCTAAGATCTCCTCTCTAGGGGGAGTTCTCAAGCCAAACCTTAGATCCAGAGGATTACGTGGTCATCTAGTCTCAGCTAGTCTTTTGCTTTAACTTGGAGGATATTTTTAAGAATTTTATATATATTATGGAATGTGGATTCTTTCAGAATTCTTTTTGTAAAAGTTGAATTTGCTCAATATGAATTTACATAATATAAGAACTATCTTTTAAGGCAAAAACATAGTCCTTGCCTTCAAGGTACTCAAATTCTAATGGGAAATACAATATACAAACTACCATGTATAAACAAAATACATACAGGTAACTATCCAAACCACTCAGTCCCTGAACCTATACACTGCCCATGAGCTACCCCCTCTATGCCACCGCAGCCACATGTAAACTCTTTATCTTGCCATCACCCACAAATGTACCACCTCTATGTTCAAGAATTCTGAAATCCTTGTATCTAACCATAATCTATTGGCATTTTATCTTTCTCTATGTCTTTCCTTTAAAAAAAAATCTTATTTTTTGTCCTGCACCATGATCTCCAACCCCTTGATCCTTCAGTTCTCTCCATTCTTGCCTCTCCATTTCTGCCCTTCAGTGAACCAATTGAACACTGTCTTCAACACTATCTTCCTGTCTTGAATCCCTGATTCCCTTATTATATCCCTGATTACACCCAGCCTTGGATCACCCCCAACCATTCACCACCTTCATTCCTACACAAATGCTGTTGAATGAAGATGAGGAAAATCACTCAATTAGTCTGACTGGATCCACCACAAATTTGTTACTCCACTTCAACTTAGCCCTTAATGCTGTTAGGTAATGCTACTATACCTCCTTCATCGACTCACTATTCCTCCTTTCCACAATGACTCTTCCAAACCTTTGTATCCCTTTTCAAACTTCCCATTGTTCCCATTTCTCTTACTCTCTCAGCTGAGAACCTTGCCTCATGTTTTAGAGGGGGAAAAATAGACATTTTCACTCATCGTCCTCATCAGATGTCTTATGCCACAATCTCCTTTCTCCTCTCTCACGTGATTAAGTGGTTTCACTGCTTTCTAAGGTTAATCCCCCTACTTGTTTAAACAATCCCATTCTATCCTGTCTCTTCCAACAGATTTCCCTCTCTGTCATCTTCACTCTCACTTATTTTCAATCTCTGCCACAATACTAGCTCATTCCTTATTGCCTACATGTCCACGTCTCCCTTGTCCTGAAAAAACTCTCACTTATCTTCCCATCCCAGCCATATAATCCTATATATCTTTTCTGTTCTTTGTAGCTAAGTTTCTAGAAAAGGTTATTTACAGTTGGTGCCTATACTTTTCTCCTCTCATTCTCTACTTATGCCCTTACAATATGGCTTCAGAGCTTATCATTCCACTGAAACTGCTCTTTCTAAAATCACTAATGATTTCTAAGTTGCCAGATCTAATTTTTTTTTTTTTTGCTATCCTCATTCTACTGGACATCTCTGCAGTCTGATAATATTGATCACTCTCCTTGATATCTTCTTCTCTCTATGTTTTTGGGACAACATTCTCCTAGTTTTCATCTTATTTATCCAAACTCTTTCTCTATATATTTTGCTGGGTCCTATTACAGTTTACACCTTCTAACCATAGGTGTCCTTCTTTTTTTCTCCCTCTATACTATTTCACTTATAGGATCTCATCAGTTTCCATGAATTTAATTGCATTCACCATACTTATGATTCTCAAATCTAACTATCCTGTCCTAGACACTATAATGACCTCCAGTCTTGCATATTCAACTGCCTTTCAGATAGCTAAAACTGTCCAGTAGTCATCTTAAACTCAAAATATCCAAAACAATTAATAATCTTTCCCTCTGAAGCCTCCTCTCTCCTTTCCTTCCATATTAACGTAGAGGGCAGCATCATCCTTTCAATCTCACTGTCTTGCAACACAGGGTTCACCTGGATTCCTCACTATGTCTCATTGCTTCCTGTCTACCCACCTCTATCCCATATCAAATTTGTTGCCAAGGTCTATTGATTTTACCCTTGCAACATATCTCAAGTATACCCCATTCTCTCATCTGACATCGTCAACTCTCTAGTGCAGGCCTTCTTCACCTCATGCCTGGATTATTGCAATAAACTCTTGGTGGGTTTATCTGCCTCAAGTCTTTTCCCTTTCCAGTTCATCTCCATTTTCCACTAAAGTGATTTTCCTAAAACACAGGTATGACCATGTCATCTACTTACTGGATAAACTCCAGTGACTCCTATACCCTCAAATTTGTAGATCAAATTTGTGAGAATAATTTGGGTAATATAGGAATTATATATTCTTTTAACATTTATCAAAATTATCTTGTAAATCCATCTGGACCAAGATTGTTAACGTGTGACCCTACCTCCATTTTTGTAGTTCTTCTACAGCTAATTCAGAGATCTAACAAGTATCTGCTGCAGGATTTGAAATCAAGTCTTCCAGACTCTGACTTCAACATTCTGTCCACCTAAGTGCTCCAATCTATAGCTCATTCCAACTCCCCAACATTTCTGTACTTCATTTGTCACTGTGAGTTCATCCATCCCTTTTCCTGTACTGAAATATTGTCCCTGAAGGCATCTCATTATCTCAAAGAAGGTAGTCTCTCAAAGCACTAACTTTCCCTGGATTAAACTCAGTATATGACTCCCATCCTCATCACAGACATATCACTTCCTCTGTGGGAGTGCTCTTCAGTGAGAACTCTTCTACTTACCACTGAATTGAAAATCCTTCTTTCATCCACCCAGATGCACTTCCTTCTTTTTGTCATTTATCCCTTTCTTCATTCTCCCATGACCCCACTTCTCTCTGACAGACTATAGGGATCATTTCCCTACACTCATCACTTATAGGATTGAAGCTGTACATTAATTATTCTCCTGTGTCCAACTTCATATTTAGGGGCACATTTACTCTGCAATTTCTGTCCAATGAAATTCATTGACTCATCTTAGATGAGTTATGAAGTTGAACTGATAGTGCTTCAGTTTTGCTTCTCCAATATTATTTTACTTACCTTAAGTCCTGCTTATATCACTTAAAGTTTCCTTTTTATTATTTTCTTTTCTAGAAAATACTTTCAACTTTTAAACATAGGCTAATTCATTTCTTTCCCTGATGATTGTACTTATTTCTCATTTATTTACTTTTTTATAACTGTTTTTATTTCTCATCTTATTCTCATCTGCTCATATCTTGTTTATATTTTAGAAATAACTCAGAAATATTTTTTGTTCAACATCCATCTTTTTTCATTGATGATTGGCTTAGGTTTACATTGTATATAATTTTGGTTTGTAGATTGAGTTAATTTTTGTTGTTGTTGCTGCAGCTGTTGTTTGGAATAATTATATTCCCTCCTCTGAACTTTTTATCATGTGGAATAATTTTGTGTTATGCAGATCTCCTTTGCTTTAAGTTTGAAAGTCTTTCCTGGCTTCTGTAATAAGGTTTGAAACATTGCTTTATTGTTGTTTATTTGTCTGTTTGTTTTTTGGTTTTATTTTTATTTCTCTTGGAAGTAATGTATAGATTCTTTCAACTTTGTCTTTTCTTTTCATATTGAGAAGTTTGGGTTCTTTCTTGCATTATTTCCTGCATTATGATGTTCCCTGATGAAGGTGATGATGATGATGTTGATGATGATGATGATAATGATCTGCCATGTTCTTCTGGAAGACTTCCATTGCATAAGTTGTTCTACATAGAATTTCTCCAAATTCAGTTGTTTTTATTTCTTTCAAAGTCCTGTTTTCTTTTAATATTGTCACCCTTTTTATTTTCTTCAGCAAAATTTTTCTTACCCTTCATTTTTTTATGTTATCTTATTAAAATCTTTAGAGAGAATTTTGTTCATGGATTCAAGTATTTTCTAATCTACTTCATAAATTCAAATTTTTATGACACATTGAAAAATCTAAATTCTGGATAATATTCATTCCTGATTTATTTTATTATGGTTTTCAAATAATTTCGGTGGTTTTAAAATTGTCTTATACTGTCTTTAGAGTTCATAAGTTTCTTTATTTCATCAGGCATTGATACCCTTTCCTTTGTCTTGCAGTATTTGCTGAGACTTTTTATTCTCTTTCAGGATTTACTGCTCATCTTTTCTTCTACTTTAGGATCATCTCTGTTGATTTGTCTGCTTGTGTTTGATTCTTTTATTGAGGGATTTTCTCTTGAAATCTTTGGTTTTAGGCTTCCCTCCTTCTTTCTCTCCTTCCTTCCTCCCTCTCACCTCCTTCTTTCTTTCTTCCTTCCTTCTTTCTTTCTTTCTTTTATTTCTTTCCTCCCTCCTCCTCCTCCTCTTCATCTTCCTCCTCCTCCTCTTCATCCTCCTCCTCCTCCTCCTCCTCCTCCTCCTCCTCCTCCTCCTTCTTCTTCTTCTTCTTCTTCTTCTTCTTCTTCTTCTTCTTCTTCTTCTTCTTCTTCTTCTTCTTCTTCTTCTTCTTCTTCTCTCTCTCTCTCTCTCTCTCTCTCTCTCTCTCTCTCTCTCTCTCACTTTCTTTCTCTATCTCATATCACTTGCTGTCTGTCTCCTTTACACTTTTCCTTGTACACACTTCCATGGCTCAAATGAAACACTACCTTAACTTCCACTTGTTGGTAATATCAGATTCACTAGTCTCTCTTCCTGCCCTGGATATCCTCTAGTGGGATAAAATTGATTCCAGATGGATTTGAGGACCCTTTCCTTTAGAACCAATACATGAATACATAAGATATGTCTCAAATTCCTCTTTAATTCTTTCTTTTGCTTTTTTTCTTTCCTTAATGTGACTGAGAAGAATGAAAATCTGTGACTTTTTGAAGAGTAAGGATGGTTATTTTGAAAAGAATCCCCTTGAGTCACTATGGGGTTTCTAACGAGTTTGTTGTTGTTTAGTCATTTTCTATTTATCTCTCACTCTTTGTGAGTCCATTTGGGATTTTCTTGGTAGAGATACTTTAGTGGTTTGCCATTTATTTCTTCAGTTCACTTTTACTCCATCTTCCAGATGAGGAAAGTGAGAGAAAAGGGGCTAAGTGATTTGCCCAGGGTCATATAGCTAATAAGTACCTGATTTGAACTCAGGAAGAAGAATCTTCTTGATTCCAGGACAAGCAGTCTATCCACTTTGCCACCTAGAGCATAGAGCATGCCTAGAGAGATGTACTGGGTAAAGATTTCTGAAGATTTGTAGATCACATGGCCCAGAAAACTAGGTCAGTCTCTACTGACTAATTAATATTAATCAAAAATAAGGGAAAATACCCTATATCATAAGAAATTTTAGTCCATGGTGAGGTTTGTGGATAGATTTAAGAGGTTGGTGAACTTGGTGTGAAAAATAAAAATATAACAATTTCTACATAATTAGTGTCTTTTATAAATTGTGCCTTTCTATTCACTTAAAAACATTATTATGAGGATTATATAGGTTCTACCATATTGCAAAAGGGTACCATGAAACAAATAAAAACAAAAAGTATAAAGGGGATGCAATTCAAGCAACACACGGCCATGTGAAAGCCAGATCATCTGGAGAATTTCACCAACTATAAAGAATTCTTCTTCCCTTTCAACTTGACTCAAGACCTTTCCTCTCCTGAAAATACCATTGAAATATATGCTTGATTATGTTATGTCTCTGTAATTAATCCTTAACTTGATGTTGATATTCAGAAAATCACTAAACAATGTTTTATGGCATCCTCTATGTACATGAGGCTTATTCTGTGTAGTTTTTGTGTGTGCCTTATCCTTTGTGATATTAAGATGAAGACAGAGGATTTATGGGAGGATACAAAAAAAAGAATCCCACAGTATATCATTGTTGTTCATTCATGTCAGTTGTGTCCTACTCTTTGTGATCCCTTTTGGGGTTTTCTTGACAAAGACACTGGAGTGGTTTGCCATTTTCTTCCCAGATCATTTTACAGATTGGGAAATCATGGGGATTCGAGTTTGCTACATATGAAAAATTGACCTTTTCATTTTTAATAATTCTCTTTAATCTATCCTAAATAATACTATCAGACAAATATTTGTTTCTGAATCACAGTTCTCTTCATGTCATTTCTCTGCTCTAAAATCTTCAGTGGCTCTCTATTATCTCACACAGAAACAAGGTATCTAAGATTTGGAAAGGAAGTCAGAAGTCATGTAGAGAAACCTATATCTGAACAAAGAAGCCCTCTATTTTATATTGTTGATAAGTGGCCATTCAAGCCATGAAGACCACCACTGTGGTGGAAAACTGATGAAAAATCACAGCTGAGCAGCTGCTTATCATCATTTCATTCACCCTTTCTCTGGCAGCAGTCACCCTATTCCCCTCAATATAAACTCTTTGCTGCACATACTATTCATTGAGAACCTAAGCTCATTATGATTAATAATTTCTTATACTACTCCTAAGGGAATTAATTCTTTTTATTCATCCTTTATTTGCTTTTGCTTTCATCTATGTAAATACATTTTAAAAATCTCAACTTGTTAGTGCATATCTACAGAAATAACTTCAGACAGCTCTCTATTTATCTTTTGTTCAGATTGTGAACATTTCTGCTTCTGTTTTCAGAATTTCACAGGATCACATGCTTAGAGTTGGACGTTACCTTACAGATGCAGTCCAGTCTCTTCACTTAAAATGAAACTTAAGGAGATTTAATGACTTGTCCAAAGTTATACACTTAGTAAGTGGCAGAGCAGGGATTTGAATCTTACTTCCCTGATTCCAAATTCTATCCAATTTTCACTTTACCACTGTGACTCTTATGTTTTCCAATATTTTTGGGTCAACTTTCACAATAGAGTATTCAGTCATTGAACATTACTTATCCTTTCTATGATTCTTTTTATAATACCTCTAACAAAACCTATTCAAAATCAATCAGGCTCTACCTGCTTTCCTCTTCTACATTATGAACTTTGTGGTGAATAGATTACTTGATCCCATCATTTGCATTTCAGCAATTATTTACTCTCTTATTCTTAATGAATAGATCTACATTACAAATTACTTTTGGTGCTTCTTCTGTAAAAGGAAGAAGACAAAAAATGTTTAAGAATTTATCAATTTTTTTTTATTTTTGGCAGACATATGTGATCAGTTGAAGGAAGTGGGAAGGAGATAGTCCTTGGAGTTAGGCAGTGTTCTTTATTACAGATTCATGTGAAGGTTTCTGATCCTTTTTCCAGAAATTTGTGATGATGTGCAAAAAGGCGCCCTCTCTCTCTCTCTCTGTCACACACACACACACACACACACACACACACATACACACAGTATTTTATGACTATTTATCATTCACTTACTGAATGGTGAAGAACAACCTTTTCATTGGTTACAGAACTGGACCTGAACATGTATATAGAAGCTATAAACAGGAAATGTTGCGTTCTCTTCAGGTTGAGAGTAAGAAAAAGTGCTATAAGCCTCTAGATAGGAGCACCTAGAAGAACTAGTTGTCTTCTTTCCTGACTCAGGCCACCATGTGTCCATGGACACATGTGGCCTCTTATTCTTTCTGCCTCTGTTGTTTCATTTTTCTTGATCTTTGTTGAATGGGTATCAGAGACTAAATTGGCCAATCATGATCCTGTTGGTTTGAAAAGGCCAGAAGTAACAACAATTAGAGTCCATAACACAGTCTACACGTAGCCAAAGCAGCAAAGCTAACACTAAGGAGTAACTTGTTTAAGAAATAAATTGATCATGATAAATAAATAACATAATAAAAATTAATTAACCCTAATATTATTCCTCATTCCCATCTATCTGGATTCCTGGCGTGTTCTTCAAATATATATTTTCCCTGCTTCCAGTCCTTGTACCTATCCTTCTAATCAATTCCAGGTTAACATCCTTTAGGTAGAGATATTTTCAAATAGTATTTCTGTTGAGATATTGTCAAAGGTTCCTTGTTTCCTATCAAAGTTAAGTATCTTTTCCTGATATTTAAAACTGTATAGCACAGGGCCATCCTATTTGATCCACCTTACTTCATATTTCAGCCCTTCTTATACATTTCTCTTTGGTCAAAATAGACTACTCCATATCCTGCTCCAACCCCAACACAAACTGAATTTTTCTGCCTCTTGTGTCTTCTCTTAGTATTTCCTGAACCTGTAATAGTACATACAGCAAAGGGTTTCATTTTTTATGTTGAGGGGAAGAGGACGCCTGTGGTTGGACAAAGGAAAGATGCAATAATGATAACCATAGTGACAAACTACTCACCAGTTTTCCTCCACAGCGGAGGTCTTCACAGTCTGGGTGGCCACTTATCAACAACATTAAGTAGATAGAATCATTGTTCAGGCGTAGGTTTCACTATACGACTTCTCACTTCCTTTCCAAAAATAACTGAACAACAACCCTCAATTTCCTTGGAAACTTCCATGAAAAGTTGTTATTGATCTTCCCTTTAATGTGGTTCATGTATCCTTGGCAAAATCACAACTAAAATAATTTCACTTTGTCTGCTAATGAGAACTTTGTCTGATTAAATGCACATGGTGATCAAGGTATATAAACTGACAATGAAATAATTATTTATTGGAATAAATGATGTTATCTGAGAAATTTCTCAAGCTATTTTCATAATATTTTATTAAAGTAAAATGGAAGACTCCTTTTAAGTGACATTTCTCTATGTTTTTAGTAGTGAAATAAAACAGGATGATTTCCAATTAGTGAGATCAAGAATTTTATTTTTGGATTTCAAATTAGAGAAATAATTTTTTAGTTCAATATCCAGATTATCTTATTTGTAATATATCTTTTTGTGTGAGAGGTGTATGTGAAAAAGATTTTTATTCTGAAGGTAAAACTTGTATGTGTACTGGGTAAAGTAGTGGTTCTTTTTATTGTTTCTAGAATAACCTTTCTTATACTTCAAGAAGTATAGTGGTAGTCTGGGACTTGGTGCACAAGTTTTTGTTCAGTTTATCCATATTATTCATGCTTGTATAAAATGTCATGATAGTATTTTTTTTAGGATCCCCCTTTTAAAAATAAAGTTTCCCTTCTGTATGTATAATGCAATATTCATAGTGCCTATGGCAGTCATGAATATGCAGGTGCAATTCTGAATTGTGAAATACAATTCATATGGAAGACAGAACCAAAACATTTATTCAGATACCAGAAAGCCAAATTGATCATAATCTATACACAATAAACAATGCAGAGAGCAACACCAGCCCTGAGCCTTCCCTTTGCTAGACTTTCCACAAACCTGCTCCATTAAACAAATCACAAGCAGGATCCCTTAAACAAAATCACAAACAAGCTATCTCACTCATGATAGCCAGCTGCCTGTTTGCCTGCATCCTTCAGTTCTGACTGCTCTGACCAAATTTTCTCTCAGCTCTGCTCTAGTCCCATCTCTTTCTGTTCCTCTAATCCTGATTCACCCCTCCTGCTCCACATCTTTCTGTTCTGTGTGACTTTTACTCATGTGACTCAGACTTCCACGTGACCTGGGCAGGTCACATGTGCATATTAATGAATGGGAAAGATTTTCCCATCTAAAGTATCATTATACCCTCTTGCCTCTTTATCCTGACAGGAGGTACTTCTGGCTATTTGATCACTTTCCTAAACCTCTGGAATTTTCCAGTTCAAATCGTTTTAAAATTTAATTTAGTTGATTAACTTATTTTGCAGTATGGAAACCATACATAATGTTATGAAGTATTTCAGGTCTGGATGCAGCATAATCTTGTATTATGAATCTTCTTGCCCTTGAAATATTTAACAGTGTTAATAGAAAACATAATCCAAGATTTTTAAAAGGGGAATTGTGCAATAGAATCTCAGAGAAAGAAAAGGCTTTATAGATCATCTCTTCTAACTTTTAATTGAAGAATGTATATTCACTCCATGACATCCACAAGAAATTGTCATCCACATTCTGGCTGATTACCTATAGTGATGGTGAACTCAATATCAAATGATACAATTTATTCCATTTTTAGAGTACTATAGTTGTTTAAAAGTATTTTTTCCTATTAAATGGCAAAATGCTTCTCAAATAATTTCAACTCATTTATTTCCTCTAGTTCTGACTTCTGGGCCCAAGTAGACCATATCTAATCCCTTTTCCATTAAGCATGTCTTCAGATATATGAAGACAGTACTCATACCTTTCCCTAAGTTTATTCCTTTAGACACACATTCCTACGTCTATGAATTCATTATTTTCAAGATTTTATTTCAAAAGATTTAACTTTTCCAATTCAGCAGAGATATATTAGTTTTCCTAATATTTTAATCTAATTATAACCTGATGATTCCAACACATAGTCATCAATGAATGATTTTTCTAATACTAGTGTAGTTAGCTCATGACTGGTGATATAATTGGATATAAGAGAAATTCTGAACTAGTTCATTATCTTATGTATACAGATTTTTCCAAATATTTATTGTATTATTCAATACAAAGGATTAATTTCTTGGGATCCAAGCTATTAAATATATTTAGAAGTAAAATTTAAAAAAAAAAAATCATTCCTCATCCCAACTTTTTTACCGTCACAATAGAAGTGATTTACAGAAGTTAAATGTGAAAATGAAATAGCTCAATTGACTGAATCTTGCCCACTGTACCATGTATATTATGGTCTGTCTCAGTTGAAAATCAGGTTCTAAATATTACTACAAAGAATGGAATGCTCCCATAGTATATGTAGGTAAAAGCTGCATCCAGACCTGAAATACTTCACAACATTATGTATGGTTCCCATACTGCAAAATAAGTTAATCTACTAAATTAAATTTTAAAAGGATTTGAACTGGAAAATTCCAGAGGTTTAGGAAAATGATCAAATAGCCAAAAGTACCTCCTGTCAGGATAAAGAGGCAAGAGGGTGTAATGATACTTTAGATGGGAAAATCTTTCCCATTCATTAATATGCACATGTGACCTGCCCAGGTCATGTGGAAGTGAAGACACTATTTTAACTATTTAGGTAAATATGCACAAACTTCAAAGATACAGTAGGCAGTCACTTGTACAAAGCAAAGATGAGAAGAACATTTTTTTTCATTCTATTTAACTTACTGGACAATGTCAGTTCTAATGACTATGTCAATTATCTGATATTTATACCAGGGCTTCACAAAGTCTAGAATCTATTTTATTGGCACTCTCTTTTAGGTTGTTGATCCTAAGCAGTCTCCCTGTGGTATGCATGAACTCTGCTATTCCAATCAGGATATTGTGGAAGTCTGACAATTTGCTTGGAGGTATCTTTCATATCTGATGATGTTTAGCTGCAGGTGTAAGCTAGAGATGCCACATAACTCATTGGGAGGAAGCTTATTTTTTTTTCAAAGTTGCAGAAATACATTTTTTCATCAGTCATCCATCTACCACTGAAGAGCCTCAATCATTTCCTCTTTCTGTTCAGATGAATAGAGTATAGGCAGTATATCATCAGATGTTAGTACACCATCATCTGAAGAGGTGTAATGATTGCCCCCATAATCAGTACTTTTACTGTTCTTAGTCTTTGCTGTTGCTCACAACTGATTTGACTGAACTTATTCATCATCCAATCAAACAGTCAATCGCTTCAGTGAAAATAAATAAATAATAATAGGTGAACTGATTGTTGGAGTAAATAGATCAGTCAATGAAAATGCTGCTACTACATGAGCTTTGGAATGGCAACCTTAAAATTTTGAAGTCTTATCTGCCAAAAAATTTGGTGGAGGAATAATGATTGAAAATTTAAAGTCATTTTTGTCTTAGTAATGAATTATTGATCTGTATACTATCAAGAACATTATTTGTCTTAGTTATTTCTTTCATCATTTTTATAAGTGAAAACTATATTTTCATTTGCCACTAACTGAAAAGAAAATCATTCATTTATATCAGAAGTGAAGATACTATTTTAACTAATGTAAGTTGTTTGCTGCTTATGTACATGAGCTGTCTAAATATGGCTTATGGGTACATATCAATAGATATCTCTGGACTCTTGCCCACCTCTTTTGAGGGGACACTATGATTCCTGCCTTGAAGGGAGTAGGGGAAAAGGTTGTTAAGATGGCTTTGTTTTCCTTTCAGAGAGAGAGGATTACTAGACTAGAACTCTACATCTTCCAAAAATAATTCCAACAAAGGGACAAGATTTTTTTTTTTAGTTCAGAAAAAGCCTTTTTTTTTTTCTGACCACTGTTATATAGAGAGAACACCTTGAGCTTACACACACTAACTTGTTTCCTTTTCACCAAATACTACTTACATAAAAGACCATAACAAAGAGAGAATAATAAGCAAACTCATTTATCCAACTAGATAAGAAAAATAGGCATGTTCTACAAATTAAGGTGCATTTTAAAATATATACTAGAATTCATTAACTCCTTTTATGGGAGGTGAAATATCTCTCAACCAAGAGAGAATGGTCACACTTATCTAAATGGAAACTTCTTACTTTCAGTAAATAGATGACTTTGAACATGTTCAAGCACTAGCTTTTCTAGAAGTTTGTTGCTTCTAAAGTCTTTTTTCTTCCTCCTTCCTGGACCTGGACCCTTAGGAAGTCTGAAACTGTATCTCTCCCCAAATTCTCACATTAACTTTGACTTTCACATAGGCTCCTAGGGTAGAATAATCATTTTTTCTCTACCAGTGAAGAGTATCATCATAAATCTTCCAGGATGAAAATTCAGGTTACAACAAAATAACTTGAAGTATTCTTTCTATGGTTTTCTACTTTCAACTAAATATTTTTTCTCACATCTTTCTAAATGTTGAACAAGGGTTTCAAATTCTAAATTGTAGGGTCAATTATGATGAAATTTTAGCACTCCAAGTACCTCATTTTGAGCAATTTGGAAATATGCCTAAAATGCAATCAGTCTGTGAAGATCCTATGATCCTGCAATACTATTATTAGGTCTGTATCCCAAAGAGATCATGAAAAAGGAAAACGGATCTACATGTATGAAAATATTTATAGTAGCTATTTTTGTGGTGTCAAAGAAATGGAAATTGAGGGAATGCCCATAAATTGAGGAATGGCTGAATAAGATGTGGCATGTGGATATGATAGAATACTACTGTGCTACAAAAAATATGTAGGTGAATTTCAGAGAAAAAAAAAAAAACCTGTCAAGACTTACATGAACTGAAGATAAGTGAACACAAACAAAATACATTGTACAAAGTAATAGCAACAGTGGTTCAACTATGATTGACTTAGCTCTTAGCAATACAATGATCCAAGAAAATTCCCAAAGACTAATGATGGAAAATTTCTAACTGCACCCAGAGAAAGAACTATGAAGTCTGAATGAAGATTAAAGCATACTATTTTCACTTTTATGGCTTTTCTCTTTTGTTCTGTTTCTTCTTTCAGAAACCAATTGTTGGAAATGTGGACCAATGTGGAAATATGTTCATAAACGTACGTGTTTGCACACCCTATATTAGATTGCTTGCCATCCTGGGGAAGGGAGACGAAAGGGAGGGAAGAAGAAAAAAACTGAAACTCAAAATCTTCTATAAAAAATTAATGTTGAAAATTATCCGTGCATGTAGTTAGAAAAAATAAAATGCTATTTACCAAATAAAAAAAATGTTTAAAATACAAATATATTATGTATATATATGCCCATATGTATGTGTGTATATGTGTATATATGTACATATATATATATATGTATACACACAAACACACACATTGAAATCCTGAAATATCTCATTTCAAAACAATGAGAAATTTTTATCAGCTTTTCATAGGACCACATGTTCAGTCAAAATAATATCCAACTCGATTAAAGATTCAGGTCACAAGACCTTTCTTGATTCTTTAATTCTTAATGTTGCCAACTCTGCCCCACCAAAATCACTTTGCAGTCATTGTCCTTGCATATATTGTACGTTTACCTGTTTGTGCACGTTGCTTTCCCACCAAGTAAAATGTAAGTTCTTTGAGAGCAATCTACAGACGTGGTAGTAGGGATTGCATCTGGACTTGTAATTTTATTGCTATAGGGAACTCCAAGGTGAAGAAAGTTCCATTACCATGCACATCAAAACTCTCTGTACCACTCATATTCTTAGAATGTTTTCTACAACATTGTAAGGTTAATGTTATTTGTCAGTGGTCACATAGTCAATGTGTCATAGGCAAAACAAGGAATCAGGTCTTCCTGTCTGCAAAGACAACTATGCCATTTCCTTTTCTGCTGGATATATGGTAGAAATGTAATAACTACAGGTTGAAATACAGGTGAATTTAGCCTTTGATTTTCTAGCTAATCTTCTGTTTCCCATGTTAACATTTCCAGCATTAATTGATCTTGTTGGACACTATTTTGAGTACTCTCAGCAACCTTGTCATCATTTTTACTTCAATTTATCAATATTCTTCCCAAAACATAGTACAAAATTTCAATATTCCAAACATAATTTCACCAGGAGAGAAGGAGCGGGCTAGACAGAGGGACTTTGGAAAGGGGATATATGTTTGGTGTTGCTGAGGGAGCCTAGATTTTTTATTATAGTATTATGGAGAATGCTAATGCAGTTCAGTGACTCATTTGGTCCTTACAGTATTTGAACTTCCATGGACAAACTTTGCATTTATCTCTATCAAATTTTATCTTATTAGAAGCAGACTATTATTTTAGCCTGTTTAAATCTCTTTTTGCATCCTACACTTTTAATCAAATAGTCCAATTCCATGCCATGTAGAGCACTAGTGAATCAATCACCATCAATGAGAAAAGCCCACATAATTTACTGTTTCAGCCATGAATTACACATATATTATTGTATTTGATATTCAGAACAATTTTGGCAGGTATGTGCTATTTTTATCTCCATTTTAACAGATGAGAGAACTGAGACTGATAGATGATTTGCCACTATTTATGACTTGAAGTCCAGCACTTTATTCCAACTGAACCACTGAACCAATGTGTCTGAAGCTACTTCATCACACAAAAGACCTGGCTACATTTTGGGAGGATTTTTTTCTCTCTCTCCTCATTCATAGTAAGCCAAACCTCTTTCTTTTTCTCTCTCCTTTCTTCCCTTTCCTCACTTCATCAAACACCTTCATTGGGTTGGACAAGCTTTATTTCCATTAGTGACAGAAAGAAAGGTAGGAAGGAATAAAGGAAAAAAGGAAAGAAAGAAAAGAGAGCTCATACTTCACTAAAAGTCTGACAAAGTTTATGTCATTGATGCTTTCCTGATGAAAGGAGTAAAAATGGACTTTGAAGCCTCCCCCAACAGATGTGATAAAAATAGAAGGGAGAAAAAATTAATGAAATCTGTATATGATAGACTCTCTGAAAGAAACATCTCTTGATTGACATGAGAGACACGCATAATGAAGGTATTTGTAGTCTCTTTAATCACCTGAGAAAGCTATTAGCTGAATTTAAACTAAGTATGAGATAATCTTCCACTTCACAGGTATTCAATCAAATGAAAACCTATCTAGTACATAATCATTTTTATCTTGATGAGAAAGTAAGAAACATCCACCACATTAAGAAACAGACTAGTAAATTCATAAAAGTGGCCTCCCTTTTGCCCAATTTCAGGCCCTTCCAAATCACCTCAACTCCAAAATTTCATGAAGAATTTAACAAGAAAATGCGTTAAGGAGGTGGGGTGAACGAGCCAAAATGGTGGAGTTAAAGCAAAGTGTGGTTAAGTCTAATTCTAGAGCTACAGAACCCACAAAATGACAAAGTGAAACAGATCTCCAGCCCAGGACCACCTGGAAAGTTGACAAGAAGGGTATATAGCACTGGGCAGGGAGCAGAGAGCAGTTGGACGTAGGTCACCCTGACACAGACAGCCCAGAGACAGCTCATGGGACTGAGTCACTGGAAACCATGGCAGTTTCCAGGCTTCTTAACACACACACACACACACATACACACCAAAAACAGTGTAGAAGATCAGTGGAAAAACTCTGCGGGACATAGATGAAAGAGGAGCTCAAGACCTGGTCAGAGTCCGACCCCAGTCCCTGAGTAGTGGTGGCAGTGGCAGTGATGACAGCAGAGCTCTAGGCCCACAGATTATGGGGGATGAAGTATTACAAAACCCTCTAAGGTGGGACAGTACATCCACCACTACCCCCACTGGAAACAGTCTTACTTTGACAAAGAGTTAGAAAGTCAGATATTTGGCTAGGAAGATTAGTAAACAACATAAAAAAAAAACCAAACAAACAAAAAACTCAGACCACAGAATCTTACTTTGGAGATAAAGAAGATCAAAACATACAACTAGTATAAAACAATAAATTCAAAGTTCCTACATCAAAAGCCTCCAAGAAAAATATGAATTGGTTTCAGGGCATGGAAGAGCCAAAAAAATTATGAATATCAAATAAGAGAAGCAGGTGGAAAATTGGAAAGAGAAATGAGACTGATGCAAGAAATTCATGAAAACTGAGTCAACAGCTTGCTAAAGAGACCCAAAAAATACTGAAGAAAATAACACTTTAAAAATCAACTAACCCAAATGACAAAAGACCTCCAAAAAACCAATGAGGAGAAGAATGCCTTAAAAAGCAGAATTGGGCAAATGGAAAAAGAGGTTCAAAAGCTTGCTGAAAAAAATAATTCCTTCAAAATTAGAATGGAGCAAATGCAAGCTAATGACTTTATGAGAAATCAAGAAATTATGAAACAGAACCAAAAGAATGAAAAAATAGAAGATAATATGAAATATCTCATTGGAAAAACCAATGACCTGGAAAAAGAGATCCAGGAGAGAGAATTTAAAAATTGTTGAACTACCTGAAAGCCATTATCAAAAACAAACAAACAAACAAAAAAAACAAGCTTAGAAATTAGGCTTTCAAGAAATTATCAAGGGAAATTGTCTTGATGTTCTAGAACCAGATAGTAAAATAGAAATCAAAAGAATCCACTGATCATCTCTGGAAAGAGATTGCAAAAGAAAAATTAAAATTCCAGACTTCCTAGGCCAAGGAGAAAATATTGCAAGACAGCAGAAAGAAACAACTTGAGTACTATGGAAATACAATCAGTATAACACAAGATCTAGCAGCTTCTACATTAAGGAATCAAAGGAATTGGAATACAATATTCTGGAGGTCAGAAGAGCTAAGATTAAACCAAGAATCACCTATCCAGCAAAACTGAGCATAATCCTTCAGGAGAAAAAAATGGACATCCAATGAAATAGATGACTTTCAAGTATCCTTGGTGAAATGACCAGAGCTGAATAGAAAATTTGACTTTCAAATACAAGAATCAAGGGAAGTATGAAAAGGTAAACAGGAAAGAGACATCATAAGGGACTTATTAAAACTGAACTGTTTACATTCCTGCATGTAAAGATATTTGTTACTCATAAAACCTTTCTCAGCATTAGGGTACTTGGAAGACATAGACAGACAGACAGACAGACAGACAGACAGACAGACAGACAGACAGACAGACAGACAGACAGATAGATAGATAGATAGATAGATAGATAGATAGATAGATAGATAGATAGATAGATAGATAGATAGAGGGTACAAGGAGAGGTGAATGTGAAGGAATGATATCGAAAAATAAAATTAAGGGGTGAGAGAAGAATATATTGGGAGAAGGAGAAAGGGAAAGATAGAATAGGGTAAGTTATCTCACCTAAACAAGGCAAGAAAAAGGTTTCACAATGGAGGGGAAGAAGGGAGAAGTGAGAAAGAATGAGTGAATCTTACTCTCATTGGATTTGGTTTAAGAAGGGAATAATATACAAACTCAACCAGGTATCTTACCCTATAGGAAAGTAAGGGGGAAAAGGTTAAGTTGTGGTGGGGGGATGATAGAAGGGAGGACAGATGGCAGATGTAGTCAGAAGCAAACACTTTTGAAAAAGGACAGGGTCAAAGGAGAAAATAGAATAAGTGGGAGCAGGGTAGGATGGAGGGAAATATACTTAGTCTTTCACAACATGACTATTATGGAGGTGTTTTGAATAACTATACATGTATAACCTATATGGAATTGCTTGCCTTCTCAATGGGGATGAGTGGAGAGGGAAGAAGGGAAAGAATTCAGAACACAAAGTTTTTCTTTTAAAAATGTTAAAAGATTTAAGTTTTTACATGAAACTGGTAAATAGGATATACAGGCAATAGCGTATAGAAATCAATCTTGCCCTTCAAGAAAATAAAGAGTAAGGGGATAAAGGGGGGATGATAAAAGGGAGGGAAGATTGGAGGAAGGGATAATCAGAATGCATGCCATCTCAGGGTGGGAGGGAGGGGAAAGAAGGGGAGCAAATATGGAACTTAAAATTTTGTGGAAAGGAATGTTGAAAACTAAAAATAAGTAAATAGATTCATATCTGAAAAAAAAAAGTGCTACAATCAATGTCTGATAGGGTTCTTCTCATAGACTCCTCCTTGAGTTTTAAGTCCAGCTATGGAGTTTCTGTTTCAAAGGATATGGATATTTTAATCACCTTAGTTGCATAATTACAAACTGCTTTCCAAAATAGCTGTGCCATTTTACAACTCAATTAACAATATAGTGTGCCTGTTATTCTACAACCTTTCTAAAATTTTCTATAGACTTTTTTTGGTCATCTTTGCCAGTTTTCAGGATATGAGGTGAAACTTTAGGGTTCTTTTGGTTTGCATTTCCCTTATTAGTAATTGGAAGTATTTTTTCATATCAATGTTAATATTTTGAATTTCTACTAAGAACTCTGTTCATACTCTTTGTCTACTTATCTATGGGAGAATTACTATTAGATATATACACATATGCATAATATTACACATAGCTTTTTAAGCATATTGGATACAAAAATTTTTTAAAGAAATTTGATTAAAAGATTATTTTTTTGCCACTTCTCTTGGGTGCATTAGTTTTGCCAGTGCAGAAACATTTTCAGTTTCATGTACCCAAATTTATCTATCTTATTTTTTGTAATGGCATCTGTTTTTTGTTTGGTTAAGAATACATTTTTTTAAGCTTAGCCATCAGAGCTGTATAATTTGCTTCTCTTGCCATTTTCAAATGACTTTTTTAATTATCAAAGTTTTTATGATTATTGATTTTAAGGTTACATATCTATTTAGAATGTATTTTGCATTATGGTATAAGGTTTTGATCTAAACCTAATTCTGCCATATTGTTTTCCAACTTTCTCAGCAGGGTTTATCAAATAAGTAATACTTTTTCTAGAGATTTGTGTTCATTTTATGAAACAGTATGTTACTGAATTCATTATTTCTGATTCTTTCCTCTCTACTTTGTTCCATTGATTTCTGTTTTTTAACCAATCGTATTGGAATGCTTACTACTTTGTAATATAGTTTGAGATTTTGAAGTGGTTTTCTATCTTTCCTCCTAGCTATTTTCATGATTCTTCTTGATATTTTATATCTCTTTCCATTTACAAAAAATTGTTATTATTTTATCAAGTCTTATAAAGTATTTCCTTAATAATTGGATTGGTATAGCATTAAAAGCATAAATTTACTTTAGTAGTGTTGTCATTTCATAATATTATCATGGCTTAACCATGTCAATTAATATTTCTCCAGTTTCTTAAGTTACACTTTATTTCTTTAAGATAACTTTGTAATTGATTCCATACAATTCTGTTGCATGCTTTGGTAGACCAACTGCCAGATATTTTATGCATTTCATACGTATTTGGTATTTCCCTTTCTATTATTGTTTCTTTGATTTTCTTATTATTATATTGAAGTAATATTGCTTTTTGAGGGTATATTTTAGCCTACAATTTTGCTATTGTTTCACTTAGTATCTTTACTGACTCCCTAGGATTTTCCAATTATACTGTCATGTTATCATCAAGTAAATATAAATTTATTTCTTTTTTGTCTATCTTAATTTCTTTTATTTTTGTCTCTGCATATGAGGTTGCTTTTGGATTTAGACATATGATTTTTATTATACTTCTATGTCTCTAGGTTTTTGTTTTGCCTTTTTTGCATTTAGTAACAGTCTTTTCTGTAATTGTTAAAAATTATGTGGTTTTGGATGTTTTTGTTGTTAATATGATTATTTATATTGATTGCTTTCCTTATACTGAACCATTTTTGCATTCCTGGTATAAATCACTTTGTCAAAAAGAATGATTTCTTGGATAAATTACTATAAGCTGGATGGGATTTTGTTTAAAATGCTTGAGTCAATATCCATTACTAATATTGGCCCATAGTTTTCCTTCTGTGTTTTGTCTTTCCCTGGTTTAGATTTTAGAACTACATTTGTCTCATAAAAAAATCTAGGTAGGATGCTTTCTTTCTCAAGTTTTGACCTGAGAAATTTTTGAAGTATAGGTATTAATTTTTCTGTGAGACTTCTTAGAATTTTCCTGTGAACATGACTATTATGAAAATGTTTTGAATGATTGCACATGCGCAACCTATGTCAGCCTGCTAACCACTTCAGGGAGAGGGAAGGAGGGAAAAGAATAAAAATATTTGGAACTCATTTTTAAATTAATATTAAAATTGTCTTTATATGTGATTGAGAAAAGTAAAATATTATTAAAAGAAAAAAAGTAATTTCCCTGAGAATCCATCAGGACTTGGAATTTTTTCTTCTGTACTTCCTTTATACTAAATCTATTTCCTTTTCTAAAATTAGGTCAAGATCTCTATTTGGTGTTTACTCAGTTTTGAATTTATATATGTGTGTGTTATGTACTTATGCAGATACATAGGTATGTATGGTAATCCTCTGTTTCTTTTGTTTCCTCAGTTTTATTAGCATATGAGTGTGCATAAAATATTTTGATTATTGAAGGACTAACACAATGCTTCCTCAGTTTTATTAGCACATAAGTGTTCATATAATATTTTGATTATTTCTTCTGATTTTGTTGTGATTTCACCATTCTCATTGCTTGTTTTAGTGATTTGATTTCCTGCCCTATTCTTTCTAATCACATTATCTGAAGACTCATTAATTTTAATAGTTCTTTCAAAAATCAACTGTTAGTTATGTTTCTGGGTTTTTGTTTATTTGTTTGTTTTCAATGTATGTATTTCTCTAATTTTAGTATCTCTTTTTTGTTCTTTTTTATTTTTTTTAATTCGCTGGCTAATTTTTTAAAGTATATTCAATTCATTAATCTTCTCTTTTTTTCTCTTATTTTAATGTACATTTGTAGTGGTATGATTTTTTTACTCTGAGAACTTTTCTAACTGGACACCAGAAATTTTTATATGTTGCTTCATAAATATCATTTTCTTTCACATAATTATTCCTTGCTTCTATTATTGTTTTCTTTTTCTTTTACGTACTCATTACGTAGAATTTCACTGCTGAATCTCCATTTTCATCTGAGTCTTTTTTTATGGTCCCTGAAACAATGACTTTTTATTTTTGGTGTGTTATGGTCTGTAAAGGATACACACACACACACACACACACACACACACACACACACACACACATATATATAATTTTGCCTTTTTTTACATTTGCTTGCAATATCTTTGTACCTGAATGTGCGGTCAGTTTTTGTAAAACTTCCACCTGAGGCTTAGAAATATGTATATTCTTTTGTCATACCATTCAGAAGATGACATAAGTCTTTTATCTTTACTTTCTCTAGCAATTTAAGTTGTAAATTTTCTCTTTTGTTTGTCTTTATTTTAAACTTAATTCAGCATTGCGAGAAAAAACTTTACGCTTCCTGTCACTATTGTGTTACAGTCCATGTATTCTTTTAGCTTAATGTTTCTCTTTCCAATTGGATACAAAGAAATTTGGAATATAGCTGTTAATATTGATGTTGGTTTGTTATCTAAAGTTCCTTTTAGCATCATGCAGTTTTCTTGTTTATCCTAGTTTTTATTTTTTGAATGTTTCTTTTTGTTTTGTCAGTTCTACTGCAAATCGTGCCTTTTTGAACTCACTTGATGCATAGAATTATTTTCCCATTCCCTCAGTTTTATTTTCCATATATCTTGGTTTTTTAAATGTGTTTTTTGTTAGCAGCCCATTTAAGGGTTTCATTTCCTTATCCAATTTGTCACAGTTTTTGTTTTAATGAGCTATTTAATCCATTCACATTCCAAGTTATGAGAGTTACATTTACATTTTCCTCAATTTTTCTCTAATACTTTTCAAGTTATGATTTTTCCCCTTTTTTTGTTTAAATACAGTACAGTGTACCCTCAGTTACTTTACTTAATTTTTAAAGTAGCCATATGCCATCTGACTCTCTTCTCACCATTTTCTCTGCTTCCTATTTGTTACCCCCTTCCTTTTGGAGTTTTGCTTATTAATTCCTTTGTCTTTCATTCTTTTATCTGTTTAATTTATTCCTTTTTTTTGTCTCTCTTTTTTTCTTTTCTCCCACTCAACTGATTTTGCTATTAGTTCTTTAAGTCATTTTTTTGCACTACTTTTCACTCTCTTCCTTATCCATCCCTTTTGTCTACTCTAGATTCTTATTCTCTGCTTCATGACCCCTAACATTATCTAGTCCTTCTTTATTATCTGAATTTCTCATATGTTACTGCTTTGTAAAGGTTGCTTCAGATTCCCCTTTTTCATTGTGCCTTACTCTCAGAGAATTTTCAATTCCTAAAGGTAACAGAGAGAATATTATTCCACAGAAGGATCCCAGTCCCCACCAGATCCTCCACTATATAGCCTTCCACTGATCTTTACCTTCTTCGTGGTTAACTCTTTCCATTTGCCTCACTATCTGCTTGTTTAATTCTTCCAATCCAACTTTGTTAGCTGCGGGTTTTCCCCTGCAGTTCCATCTCCCCTGTAGGAGTCTTTATCAGCACCAAATCTTTTAGACAATACCTAGCACAAGGTCCTCATCTACCTTCACAGAAGATATCTTTACTTTTAAGAGCATTCATTGGCATAAGGCTATAATAATGCTATATAATACTATCAAAAACAAAGTTTCATCTCTCTTTTTAAATGCCATCCAACTGCCTCACCCACTCCGCGGCAGGATCTTCTTGAGAAACTTCCCCTTATTGTTGACCTTTGATTTGAATCAGGAACATAACAAAGATCAGTGGTCCCTCTTTCTTTTTCATACACTCTCCCACTGAGTAATGTAGTCTCACTGAAAACAAACAAAAACGCTGATTCACCTGCAGGAAGGCTGTTACAAGGTTTTTTCTGAAGTGTTCCAGTGTTGCCTTTCCACTATCTCTGTTTGACTTCAGTCATTATTCTTTTTCCCTTTTGTACATTTAGAAATAAGTCTCTTATCATATATCTGCTATTGCTCTGTTGCTGTTCGTGGCTATTGCAGTCATTTACCCCTCCTACATTTCTGTTTCTAGTGCTATTTGAAAATAAACCATCTCTTCAGGTTTGGTTTTCTTTGTAAGAATGCTTTATAATTCTCTTTATTATTGAATATGCATCCTTTCCAATTTGTCATTAATCTCAGATTTGCAGGCAAGGTCACGCTGTAATCGATGCAGAGTTCCACTGCTTTTTTTAAAAATCATATTTCCCTTCTGTATTTTCTTGTTGATGCTGAATAATCTTATATTATCCAGCTTTACTTTCTTTTGTGTTTGAAGCTCATTTGTAGAAGTGATTGTTGCTAAATTGATATTTTGGATTTGCAGCCTTGGATTTTTTTGTTTTTTTCTTTGTCCCTTTTATTGTTTTATTCCCCTCTGGAGGTTGTCTTTGGCATTTCATTTTCTTTATTAGGCAGTTCTGGGAGAAAATTCCTGTTATTTCTCAAATTGTGATGTTCACATTTCTTGACTTGTCATATTCTTCTGGGAGATCTACAATACTTAGGCTGCATTTACATATCATCTATTTAAGATCAGTATGTTCTGTCTGGATAGAGGTTATTATTATTATTATTTGCTTTTCTTCTTTTGAATGCCACTAGTTTCCTCTCACATGGCAGAGCATCTGGTGCTGATTCTATTCCAGCTGAGATTCATAAAGAGTGGAGGTGTGCATAGGGTTCACTGCTCACATAAAAGCTGACTGAAATATTCTAGATTATATGGTAAGAAGAGATCATCTTCCAGGAGTTCAAGGATGCTTCCATTGTCCAACTTTATAAAAGAAAGGGAAATAGATTATCATGTTAAAACAACTCTCTTAGTTTCTGCTGGAAAGATTTTTGCCAAAGTAGTCCTTAGTAAGTTGATCCTTCACCTAGAAGATGGTCATCTACTCAAGAGCCAGTGTAACTTCAGAATGGTCCAAGGAGTGGTTGATAACGGTGTTTCCTTCTCAACAATTTCAGAAGAAATTCAGGGAGTAGATTAGGGGTATGAATAAAATATCCATAGATCTAATGAAGGCTTTTGACACTGTCAGTTGTGAGGATTTGCGGAAACTCATGGAGTATTTGGTTGCCTGGAGAAGCTCATCAGAATTGTACTTCAGTTTCAGGACAACATACTTGCACAGGTTGTGGATAATGGACAAGCAAAACAGAACTTCAGTAGTTCAAAAGAAATGTGAGATGTACAAATTTAGAGACATATCCACTCCAAATATTCACGTGGACTATTTGTGTCCGACCTGCAGTAGCGAGTTCCAAACTCCTACTGATCTGATTAGTCAGTCAGATATACTGTACCTTGACGTCAACATAGTAATGTAATATTGGTCCTCTTTGAGAATGAAAGACAACAATGGACTGACCCACAGGTCATAAATTCTGCTCTCATTTTTATTTTTTCTCTTTTCAAATATTTAGAAATAGCATGTTGTATTTCCATGTTCTCAAATTCCACAGGTTCTTCTGTCTCATCAAGTTTTAGGTTATTTTGCTTTTTTTTTTTTTTTCCCACTATTTATTTATCAATGCATGAAGTCACAGTATATCTGGAGAACATATTTCCATATACTATCAATATTTTCCTTTTTGATTTATCTTGTTATTTTGAAAGTCTTTGAGATTTTTTCATCCAAGATCTTTGGTAATTTCCATCTCTTCACACCTTTCACTTTTTTACTTCTTCCTTTCTGATCAATTCATGATTTAGCTCTTTAGGTCTCTATCTCCACTCTCATTTGAAGGAAAAGTACCAACTATAAGTAGATGTTTTGCTTTTCCCCCTCATACTTAGTGAAGTACCACATAACTCCCCCATCAACAGTACTTTGTTCAGTTTGCTCTCTTCTCAGTTGCCTGCACTAACAGTTTACAGTACTGCCATGCTGAGATGATTTCTGTCATTTTGAGTTTGGGTTTCTAAGTTTTTGGGAGGAGGTTGAGCTATATTTTAAGCCTAGGCACATGTCCTTCCCTTTTCCTCTGCCCCTCCATTTTGCTGCAGAGATATTTTACAGCACAGTATACTATCAGGGTGCTCTTACTTTCTTAAGAAATTTCTGTGGGGCAAAGCCAAGATGGTGGAGTACAAAGACACACCTAATATAGCTCTTCCCCCACAGCCCATAAAATACCTGCAAAAAATGACTCTAAACAAATTGTAGCAGCAGGAGCCACAAAAAGACAGAGTGAAAGAGATTTCCAGACCAAGGTAGCCTGAAGGGCTGACAAGAAAGGTCTATCACACTGGCGCAGCCCACAGAGCCCACCCCGCCCTTGGCTATGTGGCACTGGCAGGAATAAGGTCTGGAACAGGCCTCAGGGGCAGACTCTCTGGAAGCAGTTGTGGTTCTCAGATCCCTCAACCGACAAATGCCAAAGAAAGCTTCAAAAGTCAGTGAGAAAATTATCCATCTGGGTGAGAAGGGAGCATGGCCCTCCCCTTGCCCCAGCCCCAGATGGCTGCTGCAGTAGTGGTGGCAGCAGCAGCATCCATTGATGGAGTCCTCAGTCTAAAGCCCCTGTGGGAATGGAGCCACTGATCTAATCTCAGCCTTGAGTGGTGGTCCTGGCGAGAAAAATAATGCTGGCTGGTGTGGTGAAGCAGGTGGAGGCTCTGGAAAGTAAATTTTACTTGCAGATCCTGTGCAGAAAAGCTTTGGTAGCTTTCAGACTAGAGACAGGCCAGGAGAAGAGTAAACTCCTCTCCCTTGATTGTACCATCTTGGAGGAACTGACAAATTACAGGTCCACAGAGTATACTCCCCATCTTGACAAAAGACTCAAAAGTCAAAAAACTGGCTGAGAAAATGCCCCAAAAAGGGGAAAAAATAAGACTATGAAGGGTACTTTCTTGGTGAACAGGTATTTTCTTCCATCCTTTTGGTTTTTTTTTTTTTTTTTGGTTTTCTTTATTAATTTATTTAATTTTTAACATTCATTTTCACAAACTTTTGGGTTCCACATTTTCTCCCCTTTTGTCCCCTCCCCCCAACCCAAAATACCAAGCGTTCTAATTGCCCCTGTCTGCCAATCTGCCCTCCTTCCCTCCCCACCCCTTCCCTTTGGAAGGCAAGCAATTCAATATAGGCTATATCTGTGTAGTTTTGCAAATGACTTCCATAATAGTCGTGTTGTATAAGACTAACCATATTTCCCTCCATCCTATCCTGCCCCCTATTACTTCTATTCTCTCTTTTGATCCAGACCCTCCCCATGAGTTTTGACCACAAATTGCTCCCTCCTCCCCGTGCCCTCCCTTCCATCATCCCCCCACCCTGCCTATCCCCTTATCCCCCACTTTCCTGTATTGTGAGATAGGTTGTTATACCAAAATGACTGTGCATTATATTCTTTCCTGTACTGGAATGTGATGAGAGTAAACTTCATGTTTTTCTCTCACCTCCCCTCTTTTTCCCTTCACTAAAAAGTCTTTTGCTTGCCTCTTTTATGAGAGATAATTTGCCCCATTCCATTTCTCCCTTTCTCCTCCCAATATATTTCTCTCTCACTGCTTGATTTCATTTTTTTTAAAGATATGATCCCCTCCTCTTCAGTTCACTTTGTGCACTCTGTCTCTATGTGTGTGTGCGTGTCCATGTGCATGTGTGTGTGTGTTATCCCACACTGTACCCAGATGCTAAATAGTTTCAAGAGTTACAAATATTGTCTTTCCATGTAGGAATGTAAACAGTTCAAGTTTAGTAAAGTCACTTATGACTTCTCTTTGCTATTTACTTTTTCATGCTTCTCTTCATTCTTGTGTTTGAAAGTCAAATTTTCTTTTCAGCTCTGGTCTTTACATCAAGAATTCTTGAAAGTCCTCTATTTCATTGAAAGACCAATTTTTCCCCTGAAGTATTATACTCAGTTTTGCTGGGTAAGTGATTCTTGGTTTTAGTGCTAGTTCCTTTGACTTCTGGAATATCCGATTCCACGCCCTTCAATCCCTTAATGTGGAAGCTGCTAGATCTTGTGTTATCCTGATTGTATTTCCACAATACTTGAATTGTTTCTTTCTAGCTGCTTGCAATATTTTCTCCTTGATCTGGGAACTCTGGAATGTGGCCACAATGTTCCTAGGAGTTTCTCTTTTTGGATCTCTTTCAGGCGGTGATCTGTGGATTCCTTGAATACTTATTTTGCCCTCTGGTTCTAGAATCTCAGGGCAGTTTTCCTTGATAATTTCATGAAAGATGATGTATAGGCTCTTTTTTTGATCCTGGCTTTCAGGTAGGCCCATAATTTTTAAATTGTCTCTCCTGGATCTATTCTCCAGGTCAGTTGTTTTTCCAATGACATATTTCACATTATCTTCCATTTTTTCGTTCTTTTGGTTTTGTTTTGTGATATCTTGGTTTCTCATAAAGTCATTAGCCTCCATCTGTTCCATTCTAATTTTGAAAGAATTATTTTCTTCAGTGAGCTTTTGAATCTCCTTTTCCATTTGGCTAATTCTGCTTTTGAAAGCATTCTTCTCCTCATTGGCTTCTTGAACCTCTTTTGCCAATTGAGTTAGCCTATTTTTCAGGGTGTTATTTTCTTCAGCATTTTTTTGGGTCTCCTTTAGCAGGGAGTTGATCTGCTGTTCATGCTTTGACGGCATGTCTCTCATTTCTCTTCCCAGCTTTTCTTCCACCTCTCTAACTTGATTTTCTATGAGCTCTTCTATGGCCTGAGCCCATTGAGTGGGCTGGGATATAGAAGCCTTGACTTCTGTGTCTTTGTCTGATGGTAAGCATTGTTCTTCCTCATCAGAAAGGAAGGGAGGAAATGCCTGTTCCCCAAGAAAGTAACCTTCTATAGTCTTATTTCTTTTCCCTTTTCTGGGCATTTTCCCAGCCAGTGATTTGACTTCTGAATATTCTCTTCACACCCACTTCGCCTCCGGATCCTCCCAGCCAGTGCTTGGGGTTTGAGATTCAAATGCTGCTTGCCAGCCTCAGGCCTTTTGGCGGGGGCAGGGCTGCTATTCAGTGTGTGATTAAGTTCAGGTGCTCAGGTGGGGGCAGGGCGCCTCACTAGCTCAGTTCCCTCAGGGGGTTTATGCAGAGACCTTCAACAATGGATCTGGGCTCCTGCCTGCTTGGGGAGACCCGGTCTGCTCCCGTCTCTGCTGTTGCCTCCCGAGGGAGCCTGAGTTATGGGGGCACCCCACTCCCCTCTTGACCCGCCAAAGAGATCCTCTCACCAACCCCTGTCACCTGTGGGTGGAGGGACCCGCGTGGCCGCTGGAGATTCCGTCCCTGAAGCCCGCTGGGATCTTTTGCTCTCGGTGCCCCGGCTGCAGCAGGGCTGTACTCAGCTCCCAGTCCATGGCACGAAGGACCTTTTGCGAGAGGTTTGCACGTCTCTCTGCAACAGAAATCTCCCTAGCTCCAATGTTCTGTGGCCTCTGGGTGCAGAATTCGCAGTGAGTTACTTTTTTGTAGATGTTCTATGGGTTGTGGGTTCAGAGCTATGTGTATGTGCGTCTTTCTACTCTGTCGTCTTGGCTCTGCCCCCCCCTTCCATCCTTTTGGATGAGGACTAACAATGCTTGCCATCAGAAGAAGACATAAAAGTCAAGGATTCTGCATCCAAAATCTCTAAAATAGATATGCAGTAGTCTCAGGTCATGGGAGCTCAAAAAGAATTATGAAAATCAAGTAAGAGAAGTGGAGGAAAAATTGGGAAGAGAAATGAGAGTGATGCAAGAATATCATGAAAAGTGAGTCAACAGCTTAGTAAGGGGAACCCCAAAAAATGCTGAAGAAAATAACACCTTTAAAAATAGGTTAACTCAATTGGCAAAAGAGGTCTCAATTCAATAAGGAGAATGTCTTAAAAAGCAAAATTAGCCAAATGGAAAAGGAGGTTCAATAGTCACTGAAGGAAATAGTTCTTTAAAAATTAGAATGGAGCAGATGGAAGCTAATGACTTTATGAGAAACCAGGAAATTACAAAGCAAAAACCAAAAGAATGATAAAATAGAAGATAATGTGAAATATCTCATTGGAAAAACAACTGACCTAAAAAACAGATCCAGGAGAGACGATTTAAAAATTATAGGACTACCTGAAAGCCATGAGAAAAAAAGAGTCTAGATATCATCTCTCATGGAATTATAAAGGAAAACTTCCCTGATATTCACAACCAGAAGGTAAAATAAATATTGAAAGAATTCTCTGATCACCCCTTGAAAGAGATCTAAAAAGAGAAACTCCTAGGAATATGGCAGCCAAATTCCAGAGTTTCCAGGTCAAGGAGAAAATATTGCAAGCAGCTAGAAAGAAACAATTCTAGTACTATGGAAATACAATCGGGATAACACAAGATCTAGCAGCTTCTACATTAAGAGATCAAAGGGCTTGAAATATGATATTCCAGAAGTCAAAGGAAATAGGATTAAAACCAAGAATCACCTACCCAGAAAAACTGAGTAAAATGCTTCAGGGGGAAAATGGTCATTCAATGAAATAGAAGACTTTCAAGCATTCTTGATGAAAAGACCAGGGTTGAATAGAAAAAAGACTTTCAAATACAAGAATCAAGAGAAGCATGAAAAGGTAAGCAGGAGAGAGAAGTCATAAAGGACTTACTAAAGTTGAATGTTTACATTCCTACATGGAAATATGATATTTGTAACTCTTGAAACTTTTCTCAGTATTTGGGTAGTTGGAGGAATTTTATATCTATCTATCTATCTATATATCTATCTATCTATATCTATACATATATACATATCTATAAATATATACATATACATATATATATACATACATATTATATACATAAATAGAGAACAGGGTGAGTTGAATACGAAGGTATGATATTTAAAAAATAAAATTAAAGGGTGAGAGAGGAATATATTGGGAGGAGAAAGGGAGAAATGAAATGGGGTAAATTATCTCTCATAAAAGATGCAAGAAAAAGCTTTTTCCATAGAGGGGAAAGGGGGAAGGTGAGAGGGAGGGAAAAAGTGAAACTTACTCTCATCACATTTGGCTTAAGAAAGGAATAACATGCACACTCAATTTGGTATGAAAATCTGTCTTACATTACAGGAAAGTAGGGCAGAAGGGGAGAAGTGGGTGGGAGGATGTTAAAATGGGGGCAAAGGTAAGGAGGGAGCGATTAGAAGTAAACACTTATGGGGAGGAACAAGGTCAAAATTGAGAATAGAGTAAATGGGGGCAGGGTAGGATGGAGGGAAATATAGTTAGTCTTTCACAACATGACTATTATGGAAGTCATTTGCAAAACTACACATATATAGCCTTCTAAGTGGGGATGGGTGGGGAGGGAGGAAGGGAGAGAAGTTGGAACTCAAAGGTTTAGGAACAAATGTTGAGAATTGTTTTTATATACTACTGGGAAATAAGAAATACAGGTAATAGGGTATACAAATTGTCTTGCCCCACAAGACAAGAGAGAAGATGGGGATAAGGGAAGTGAGGGGTTTGATAGAAGGGAAGGCAGATTGGGAAAAGGGATAATCAGAATGCATGACATTTTGGAATGGGGGGAGGGGAGAGATGTGGAGAAAACTTGGAATTCAAAATTTTGTGGAAATGAATGCTGAAAACCAAAAATAAATAAATAAACATATATAAAAAAGAAATTTCCACATTTTGAGATCAGGATTTTTATGTCACTAGGGAAGAGTGGAGGTTGGATTTTCTTATAAGCCTCTGAGTTGGTGTATGTAAGGTGCATTTTGTTATTGTTTTAAAAACACTAGTTCCCAGGATCCATGGCCAAAACAATCTACTAGTTCCCAGGTTTATGGCTTGTAAACAATCTCACCATGCTTGCACATAATATTATAATCTTAAGATAATGTAAACATTTGAGTTTGGTTGTAAACACTCACTGTGCATGCACTATACTAAGTTACCACGCTATTGTGAAAGTTAATGCAAACTTGTGAGGCTATTGTTGGCAAAATGTCTTCTTTGTGTGCTTCTCTATAAGTCAAGTGAGTACTGGTCAGTAAGTAGGGAATACACAAGTTGGAATACTGTATGTGCCTTGACTGATTCACATACAGGCTTGGAGTTTTTGCACATGTGTATGTTTGTCTTCAGTGGAACCCATCAAGACTTAGGGGATCTTGTAGAAGTTTTGCTCTCACTCTTGTTCTTGCCCTCCTGTGCAAGAAGAGCAATTAGGAAATACTGTAGGAGTCTGTGCTCCCATTATTAACAACCCCTTTAGAAGAATAAAGTAATTAAATTACCCCAAATTATGTCTCCATTCCTGTCCTGTTTGTCCACAACAAGAGTGAACCTGCTAGAGACCAGAGCCCCCAAAATCCTGTCTCCTGCCTGACACATGATGTAGTTGGTGTGACCTCTCCTATAATTGAGTCTTTGGATCAATTAGTATGGCAACTTTTCATGGTGGATGGTTGGAGAGGGTATGCTGTGTAAGCTCAGAGTTGTCATTATTTCACATAAAAACAACAACAACAACAAACTTTCTTTTGGGTTCTTAATGACCTATAGCAAGGAAACAGCTGATGTAATACTATCTTTGTAGCACATCATGTAGCATTAATATACATTATAGAGATTTGAGAGCTTGTGGGGATTAGGGAAAATGTCTATCCTTCCATCTTGTTGTTCACATGACCTGGAAGTCAAGTAACTTAACTGCTCTGTGTCTCAGAGAAGTTTTCTTATCTGCAAAAAGATGTTGGATAAATGACTTCTAAGGTTCTTTTCAGCTCTGGATCTATGATGCCCATGATCTGGTTATATTTTAGCATACAACGATGAGTGGAGGTGTCTGGGACCCTTTGGGAGTCAAGGAGGTAGCATATGGAAAAGATTAAGGTGACACCAGCAGCACTCTGAATGATTGGTGGGAAAAATATGTGTGAGGTTATATGTGTGTGTATATATGTGTATATAGACAGATAGATATAGAGATATAGATAGATAGATATAGATATCTATGCCCTTATCTATATCTATAGTTAAACAAATGCACACATACATACTTATATACATATATATTGCATATATAGACATGTGTTTGTAAATAAACACATGTGAACATACATACATATATGTTTATATATATGTATATGTGTGTTTACTGTTTTTCCTTTCATATTGCTATCCTCTGGGAGCTAAGCAATAAGTGGATGGCTAGTGCTAGTGATTCACATGCTCCTTTGCTGCTTGCAGTAGTTTTTCAGTTGTGTGTGACTCTTTGTCACCTCATTTGGAGTTTTCTGCAAAGATTTTGGAGTGGTTTGCCATTTTCTTTATTAGGTCATTTTACAGATGAGAAAACTGAGATAAACAGAGTTCAACTAACTTGCCTTGGGTCACAAAGCTAGTAAGTTTCTAAAGCTAGATTTAAACTCAGGAAGATGAGACTTCCTGAATCCATGCCCAGCACTCTATCTAACATACCACCTAACTTCTTTTTCTTTTCTGCTACTGAGCTTAAAAAAATAAACATCTTTCATCCATTTCTTTTTCTATTAGTAGAGTCTATTCTTGAAAAGAACTAAGGATACTTCTATGATCTCACTAGCATTTTCCCTAGTGTACTTTCCCTAGTATATTTTTCCCTATTAAAACTACACTAAAATATTTGGGACAACCTGCAAAATCATGTACTGAATAAAAATTAGGAGAATCAATACAAATAAATACAAAGTATCAGGGGGAGAGTGCTAGGACTTGGGGGATCAGGAAAGACTTCATCAAATGGTTGTACTTGAGCTGATAAGGATAAGGAAGATAAGGAATCTATGAGAAAAAAATGAGGAAGAACTCTCTATATATCATATATACACACACTTACAAACATATATGCATATGTAGTGAGAAGGGACTCTATAATACACATGCATATGCATACGTGCATATGTGTGTATATATAAACATATCATATGTATCTTATATATGTATGATATATATAGAGAGAGAGTCCCTCTTCACTTTTATTTATACTAATACAACATTGATTCAGAAAAAAAGAGTGGTTTTAATAGGTATTTGATAATTTCACAATATATTTAACAGCTTTAATAGTTTACAATTGCACCAGGACATTTGTGATCCCATGTATATATACTTGTGTCTTTAGGTTGCAATCACTCTGAGAGAAGGGATCTCTCTCTTTCTCTCTCTCTGTCTCTCTTTCCTTTATATTTCTATCCCAGAAAACTAGGCAGTAAGTAGGTAAATGGCGCTAGAGACTGATTCCTTTCTTCCCTCCTATTAACTTGCTTGGAATAATGGAGTACTGTTGGACAGAACTAAAGGTATTTGTGTTACCTTTTCAACATTTTCCTTAATTTGGTGTGTGTTTGCTACTTTCTTGTCAAGGAGATTCTATAGAGAAAAGATTTGTTTTTTAATTGTATTTGTATGTAGACAGAGCAGAGTTACTCTTTGATTTTTATTAAATAAATTACCTGAGCAATGGGGACAGTAACATGTATTGAATTTAATATTCTTTTATAATCATATAATATTATATAAAGGTTAAGGGGCTTTATAGTTATAACTAATTATACTTTTTTGTATGAAGAAATTCATCCCACTGAAAAATTTAAAAAAACCTCATTTTCATCTTAAATGTATATACATATATACATATATATAATACACACATTTAAAAGTTTTACAAAATAAATATACATATTTATATCAAAATCAGGAAATTTTTTTCTGAAGTGTTTTATTATTATAAACTCATCTAACTATATTTGATTTCAAGAAAGAGAAAATTCCTAAGAAGATCTCAGCTCTAAGACAGAGTTAAAAGGAATGAGATTATGAAGCCAAAAGTCAAAGTGAGATATTTTACAAGTCTTATCTGTGAAAATAACTTGCTAGCTAAGAAGCATTATTTGAAAGTAATGGACGAAAAAGAAAGACTATCCAGAGTTCTGAAATCAACAAATATTTGCATAGATCTTTTTTTTATTTTATTCAAGCAAAAGTTCATCATAATAACAAATAGGCTGTTTTATAGACTCATGAAAAGAGGAAATAAAATGGGAAGAAGCACATTAGTCAAGCTAACAGCCCAACCAGAGAGGACAAATAAAGGTTATCTGTCTAGTTTTTAGTCCAGAGAAGGCATTTCCTAGCTGAAGTTGTATTCTGTTCCAATTGAGAAATGTAATTGCTTCTATTCTGTAGTGATTTTGAATGCATAAATTATTCCTCAGGACATAATAGGACAAGTTACTCTTCAGGACAAGACCCCTTATGAATAACTCACATGCAAATACACTATAAATTGATCTCATTTAATATAAGCTTTCCCTTACTAAGAGACTAAATATTAAATGCCTAAGGATTGGGGTAAAAGTTGAAATTGTTTAGCAAATCAGCTTGGAGGAAAAATGTGTACATGTATATATACACATGCATTCCTACAAACACCCACAACCCATACATATATACACAGACACATATGTGTGTATTTAAGTGTAAGTGTGTGTATATAAACATGTAGCCACACATATATACATGCATGTATGTATATGTATGTACACACATACCTCCTGTCCTGAAAAAGCTGATTTAAGTTGACCTCAGTTTATGCCTCAGTACTAGTAGAGCTTTCCATTTCTAGCTCCCGTAAGCCATGGATTGTTCTATTTTGTTTTTTGTATTCTTTATCCCCAGTACCTAACACAGTGCCTTATATAGTAGATGATTTAAAAATTACTTTTAGATTAAATTATATTATTGTGACCCATAGACATGAATTGGTTCAAGAATCTAAATTCCATTTGACTAATACGTGTTCTTGTGTTATAGGAAGAAGATATGGTTAGAAGTATATTGGTTGAATTCAGCAGAGTTGTGGTGGCAAGCTTTGGAGAAGGACATAGACAAGAATTATATAAGAGTAGAAATTGTGGATAAATTGTAATCTGTATCATCAGAGAGAATATCCACAGACATAAGATCATGAAATTAAGTCAGTCAAAAAGCATTCATTAAGTGCCTATTGTGTGCCAGGAACTGTGCTAAACTGGAGATAAAAAGAAAAGTAAAAAATAATAATAATAATAATCCCTGCCTTCAGAAAGCTCACAGTCTAAGGAGGGAAAACAACAAATAAATATGAAGCTAAAATGAGGGGTAGGTGAAGCAGGGAAGGTTAGCATTTGATTAATGACAACAACAAAAGAGTTGAGGAAAAGGTCAAATTTTTGTCAGTGGGTCTCTACTAATCTGAATCTTAACAAATTTAATAATTCTATCACAGGTATAGGCCCTGGTCTGTCTACCTAATCAAAATCCAAACGTGATCCCAGAAATATTTGATGTATTCTGCCATTCTCACCTCCTGTTGCCAGAAGCTTATAGTCTCTCAGCCTAGAAATACAGTGTTAGGCAAAAATTACATTTTTTTTTGTAATTTTGCAGGGCTGTGGTGAAAAACTGTCCAACTAGTATTCCCATTAATAATCCAGGTTTTTATTACTGGAGAAATGTTTAACTTAGAAGAGCTGAAACCCACAGATTAGATTAGATGACATTTCCCAGTTCTAGGTAATGGCGTGATTATGTGCCCATTCTAGCATAGAAAAAAAGGTACTATGTACAGAACTATAGCAGAGATAGATGGCAAGGAAGGAAACTGCCTTTTCTTCATACTCTAGTGAACAATTGCATATAGTTATGTGTACTTCCCTCCCTTTATCACTCTCACATTGTTAGAAACAGCTGAACTAATGTATAAAAGTTACCCATATATATGTTGTCCTAAGACAAAAATGATCTTCAGGGAACAGAAAAAAAAAAAGGAAAAATAACCATACCCAATTCATTGATCATTGGAAAAAAGTTTCAAGAATTCTTAATTACTGAGTTACCTTTCAGTATATCTCAGCTTCATGGACTAGAGGAATTCATTATGCTACACAAGAGAAGATATTCTATAAACCATTTTTGGCTGACTGAAGGGTGATTCAAAGGATGTAAAAGTTGTATTAGCTGTTCTCCTAGTCTCAGTGATTAAACTGGTAGCTGCCAAGTAGGGGTGATGATGCAGAACCATTGCTATAAATGACTTGATCACAAAAGTGCTAACCTTTGCTTGCTTAGGTATATTTTCTGTATTGAGATGAGGTAGCCCAGCCTTGAAAGTAGTTTGCAAAGAATCTAACAGTCCATATAAATCTTCCCATGTCCTGTCTCATTCAAGCAAGTTCTGTAGCCAGGACAGATCTATCCTGAATGCCAACCAGTCCCAAGATACCCACTAATTTGACTGAGCTTCATTACTCATTTTAGCATTTTTCAAACAGAAATGATGGCAACCAATATAATAAAATAAACAGAGTACCCCACCTCAACATGCAAGGTAAGTGCTCTTCGCAGCCTCTCCAAGTTTTTTAAAGGATTTTTGACTGCATATAGAAATGCTTACTTCATATTATAATAAAATGTTAGAGTAAAAAGTAGCTTAGATATCAGTTAACCCAACCCCATGATCCTGCAGAGAAGAAAACAGAAGCTCAGAGAAATGAAATGATTTGCCCCAGAGCACAGCATACGTTGAACTCAAAATTTTCTTGTTGCCAATGAAAATGCAAAGATGAGAACAAAATATTTTAAATCTCAGTCTAGAGTGCTTTGCATCACTGCCCTGAGAAAAATCTGAACATATTCTCTTTTGTTCATCATGGTATATTTGCATGGCTGACATATCTTTCTCCTTTTTAGGGCTTTGTACAGTGGATTGTACTTCATTTATAGACTACCACAAATTGAATTTTCCAAGAAAATCCTTATTTATAAATTTATAAATAAGAATGATAAATTAACAAAAATATTATTTATATAACTGCACATTTAGCTTATACCTAAACCTTCCATCTTTGAAGATACATTTCTTTAGATTTCATTTTGTTATTTTATACAAAAAAAGAATTGAGGAAAAGAACAAAACGAGAGTTTTATTCAGGGAGAATCACATAGCAAGTCTTTATAGTCAAAGATCTCTGGTGGAGGTGACAGGAGAAAGGAAAATTGCCCCTAGTGAGATTTGTAATTTTACTGTGATCTTCACTGAAGACAGGACCAGGCATTGAGATACTGATAGGGAAATGATATCTCATTTCTACTGCAGTCAATCAGTGTCTTTTTTTTTATATTTTCCTCAAAGAAGACATTTTTCAAAAATATGCAAACTAATAACCTGAAATGATAGAACTGTTTGTTTGCCCCTGTTAGAAAAGCATTGTAATGGTGTGAACAGTAAGCTTCCCACACGATGCTCCATCAGCCAGCTGCGCTGTTCATAAATATAATAATATTCACTTGTGGGAAGTCGTGATGTGACCTTCTCCATATTCAAGTGTTACTTTTCCAAGTGAAAAATTGAGAATTAAAAGCAAAAACTTTCTAACTCTAAATTTCATGGGTTGAAGAAAAACAAACAAAAAAACCCCCCAAAAGCATTTTCCATTTGTTAACCAGGATTACTGGATGGCTGGAGGCAGATGGTAGTATAGTAAAAACAAACAAAAACATACAAACAAAGCCTCAAAGAAGTTTGATATTGAAAAGAAAAAGCCCAACAATTATTTTTAGTCTTTGAAGCCAGGAAGATCTAGTTTCAAGTCTCTCTTCTGACATATACTATCTGTGAAATACTGGGAAAGTAATTTCACCTCTCAGTTCTTTCGTCAAGTCTCTATGCCTTTAAATTGAGGAATAGATACTGACTCACATTGATCAAAGGAATTTTCTTACCTGACAGTACCTACAGTAATAGATCAGAGGTCCATCCTCTATTTTAACAACAACAATAATAATAAATGAATAAGCATGTATTAAACACTCACTATGAGTTATTAGAGGTGGGGAACCTAGTCACTGTGATGATGAAGACTTATAGTAGCATACTTATACAGTGCTTTAAGGTTACAGCACACTTTTATTTGTGTATTATGTTCTTTTTAAGTAAATTCCAGAGGCAATTTGTTATCTCATTTAATTCTATCTCATTTAATTCTGTCTCATAGTAGACTTTTGAAATGTCTGGAACAATATGGAGTTAGTATACTTCCCTAGCATAATGTATTCAGAGCCAAGCCAACTAAAGAAAGTCAAAGAATATCTTTGTAGGAGTCTGTTGCTGTCCATATTATCCTGTTTCAGGGTTGTAATTGATTCCTGAACATCACTGAAATTTCAGATAGAATTAAAAATAGTAACTAGTAGTACTTCTTGGGAGTTCATCAGACCTGAGTTAGGTCTGACCAGAACTCAGAACTGGTGAGGATTGGTCAGGGTTGACAGGCTTCTGCAGATCTAACTCAAATCTCAATCATTCTTCAGGATTTGTATGGCCTACCATCACCCAGAATTCAGAAATTTGGCTGAGGGGTCTAATGGGCCAGCAATTAGAGATGGCAAATAATGGTGTTTTAAAAAGAATAGACACCTTTCAGGGAATAATTTATTTGTCCATCCTATGTTTGTATTGTTTGCTTTCTATAATGTTCAAGGGGGAAGAAGAGAAGAAATCTTCATTTATTATCACAAGTGGTCAATTTTATACCTATATACATATATAATACATTATTTTTTCAATTTTTTTTTTCACCTTGCCCCCAATGACTTTAGGCATAGAAACATTTAAAATTCTAGAATTTGAAAATAGAGATCAAAATAAGTATTATTTGAAAACCAAAAACAAATCTTAAAGTATCGTCATGTGGTTAAATCATGAGAATAGGAAAGTTTATTTTTAAGAATATATTATATTCTGAGCTGACAGTGTACATGGAAATAATTTGGCAAATTTGTAGACAAAGCATGACAAAAATATAAACAGTATTATCATCCTCTATGGCACGTTTTCTCATTTATGATACAAATTAATTGTAAAACTGTGCATCAATTATGTTGTCTTCAAGAATGAGGGGAAAGCTAAATCCCCAAGGGAATACTTAATGAGAAAGACTTGATTAAATAAGAACAGAGAAGAAGGTAATGAATCAAACCTAAAGCAACAAAATGGAGCAACTCTTTTGGGATTCTTTCAAAAGTATTAATAGATGTGCTACTGTTCATATTACAAGCTAGAAAACAAAAATTAAAATGAGTAACACTTCATTAGATGTGTAAGGGAAACACTTTGCAATATACTAGAGAGCATTTACAAGATATATGTTATACACATGTATGTATGTAGATATACATGTGTATATATCTACATGTAGATATACACACATATAAAATCAGATTTTTTTAATAACCAAAATGTCAAATATATGCAGATAAGATTTGCTACTTGTGCTATTCTTGATACTTTCCATTAAGGCACCTTGGTACTCTAGTATACTCTATTTCATCATAATAGGTACTTTACCTCTGGCCCCTAGTGTCAGACATTAAAAGTTTTCCATATATTTTCATAACTGTGTTTTATTGTTTTCCACATTTTAGATACCTGATGTGTTAGAGACCTTCCTCTTAATCTATTATTGTTGCAGCAGTACGAGCATACCATATGATTTATTCATCTATCTTCTCCCATTTTTAATACATGACTAAATTACTTATTTTATGGCCATGTATATTAATGACTATTATGTTAGCCCTTGAATTCAAATTATTGGTAGTACATTATGGTGCATTTTCATCCACCATACATTTCTTTTCTCCTTTGGGGTTTTGGTAACTATTTTTTTTAAGACTTTAATGTTACAATGTTCATAGGAAAATTATAGAAGTTAAGGAAATGGACTTGGAATAGGAAATTAGTTCAGGAACATGGAGACAATTTCCCAAATGATATTCAGTCAAATAATCTCCTTATACTTAATTCTGGGCTTAGTTCATTAGTCATTTTCACTGTTTATTAAGGATTCATATATAGTAAGACTAAGTACATGGGCCTTTAGAATATAAACTCAGTGATTGTAGAGATTGTTTCATTCTTTATATTTGTATATAAAATAAAGTACAATGCCTGGCATATAGTAAGTAAGTATTTAATAAATGTTTATTGATCGATTGTTTGAATGGGTTGCCTATCAAAGGGAAAAGTTCTCTCTCTTTCTTCCATATAGATATAAGTAAAGATGATATGTCTATCTCTGTGTATCTATATATACCCAGGGGTGTAGGGTGTATTCAGGGAGGTCCAGTACATTTGGTGTGATGACTACAGAGCCCTTTTCAGGGCTCTTTTCACCTTTGGTGTCCACCTGTTCCACCTAACTCTCACCTGCTCCAAGAAATTGCAGCATGTGCAGTGACCATACCCCTGGTAAATCATTTTGGCAGATGGGCCAAACCAGGTTGAGGGCAACCAAGGGTTCTCAAACCCATTGATGAGTTAGGAGGGTGTCTACCCCAAGCATGTAAAAAGACTTCCTCTGGTGGAATGGGTGGATGAGAACAATTTGTTCCAATGTCCATAAAGGCAGATGAAGCAGGAGATGTGGAGTGCTTAGAGCTTGGTTAGGCATGAAAAATGCCAGTCATCCACTGCATCCTGAGCCATTGCCAGCCTTCTTGACTCTGTCCTGCCACTAGACTATGATGACTCTGGAGGAGAGAGTGAGGCTGACTTCTTGCAACTCTGCCTCACTTAAATCCAATTTACACATGAATCAAAAGACATCATCCATACTGTTTCACTATTATGCATCAAAGTCCTGTAGGGACAGGCAAGTAATGACGCATCAGGTGTGGATACACTGGGAGTCATAGTCACAACCCTGCACACAGGCAGCCCAGGTCAAAGGTTCGTTTCTCACTGGAAGCAGTCCCTGGGGATCTGAGCAGCCTTTTAAGGATCACACTGCTCACCTCCTGGTGTGAAGAAGGGGGCTAGAAAAGGGCTTAAACATTGCCTGCTTACCCAACCCTGGCCTGATTACTGCAGCAGGTGGGGAATCCCACTCTTTGGTCAAAACACAAAAAAGTGTATGAAAACATCTGCAAAGATGATTCCACTCACCACTGGCACATGGAACATGCACACAGTAATAGACAATGCAAAATCCAATATACCTGAAAGAACTGCTCTTGTTGCAAGAGAACTCAACAGGTATCACATCCAAATAACAGCCCTGAGTGAAACAAGGTTGGCAAATGAAGGCCAACTTACCGGAGCTGGATACACCTTTTCCTGGAGTGGGCAGTGAAGGGGAGGGTCGTGGAGCTGGTATAGGTTTTGCAATCAAAACTAATCCAATCAGCAAACTTGTATGCCTACCAAAAGGAGTGAATGACAGGCCCATGACAATGCGATTGCCATTAGCAAGAAAACACCATGCCACCATCATCAGTGCCTGTGTTCCCACCATGACAAACCCTGATGAAGTGAAAGAAAAATTTTATAAAGACCTGGAAACCCTTATCATCAATGTGCCAAAAGAGGACAAGCTTGTAATTCTGGGTGACTTTAATGCTAGAGTAGGCTCAGACTATAAGACTTGGCAGGGCGTCCTAAGGAAGAATGGAGTTGGAAACAGCAACAACAACAGTCATTTACTGCTGAAGACTTGTGCATCACATGACCTTCTCATCACCAACACTCTCTTCTATTTACCTAAATGCAATAAAACCTAGCATCTAATAGATGATGTGATTGTAAGGAAAAGGGACAGACAAGATGTGAAAGCGACAAAGGCAATGTGTGGTATAGAGTGCTGGACTGATCACAGACTTATCCTTTCCAGGCTAAATATTCCCATTCATCAAAAGTGCCTCCCCTAAGGCAAAATCACTACCAGAAGAATTAATGTCAAAAAATTAGAGCACTTCTCTGAGTGTGAAGAGTTTGTTGCTGACTTTGAGCGAAAGTTGAGCCAACACACAGTTGGCAACAGTGAAGCAGAAAAGGAGTGGGCTGCTCTCAGAGATTTGGTGTACAACACTGCATTTGCTCATCTGAGTCAGAACGCTCTCAAATGCTAAGACTGGTTTGATGAAAATGACGGAGAAATTCAGAAGCTGCCAAATGAAAAACGAGAACTCCACAGGATTTACCAGCAGTATAGTTCATTCGCCTCTAAGAAGGCAGCATTTAATTCCATAAAAAGAAAAGTACAAGCAAAGCTTAGAGAGATTTCAGGATCCCTGGCTCAGTAAGAAGGCAGATGGAATTCAGTTTTATGGTGATAATAACAATCCAAGGTGCTTTTATGATTCCCTGAAAGCTATTTATGGACCAAAAAGTTGTGGTGCATCACAAATACTCAGTGCTGATGGAAACACATTGATCAATGATAAGGACATGATGCTAGAGAGACAGGCTGATGAACAGACCACCATCAATGCTAAGGTCATTGAATGTTTACCTCAGGTTGAAGTCCATCCTTCCTTAGCTGAACTTTCAACTGAAGAAGAGGCTTTGAGGGGCATTAGGCTCCTTTCATGTGGCAAAGCACCTAGTGCTGATTCTATTCCAGCTGAGATTTACAAGGTAGGGGGATCATTGCTCATACAAAAGCTGACTAAAATTTTCCAAGTTATATGGCAAGAGGAGGTTACCCCCTAGGAGTTCAAGGATGCCTCCATTGTCCATCTCTAAAAGGGAAAAGGGAATAGATTGTCCTATGACAATCATGAGGGGATCTCTCTCTTAGTAACTGCTGGCAAAATTCTTGCTAGAGTCCTCCTTAACAGACTGATCCTTCACCTGGAAGATGGGCATATACCTGAGAGCCAGTGGCTTCAGAAAGGGCTGAGAAACAGTCAGTATAGTGTTTACTGCCTGACAACTCCAAGAGAAATGCCAGGAGCAGAACAGAGGTCTGTACATAACATTTGTAGATCTGACCAAGGTCTTTGATACTGTTAGTTTTTAGGGCTTATGGAAAATTACATCAAAATTTGGTTGCCCAGGGGAAGTTCATCAATATTGTACGTCAATTTCATGATGACATGTTTGCCTGGGTTCTGGATAATGGACAAAACTTTCATGCCTTCCCAGTCACTAATGGAGTGAAATAGGGCTGTGAGCTTGCTTCCATGCTTTCTAGCATGATGTTTTCAACCATGTTAACAAATGTTTTTAATGAGGATGGACACAGCATCAAGATCAACTGCAGTACTGATGGTAAGTTCTTCAATTTGAAGAGGTTACAAACCAAGATCAAAGTGGAAGGAGTGCTGGTGCGTGATTTTCTGTTTTCAGATGATTGTACACTCAATGCAGCCTCTGAAGCTGAGACACAACAAAGTATGGATCAATTCTCTGCTTCCTGTGCTAATTTTGGCCTAATAATTAACACCAAGAAAACACAGGTGTCCCATCAACCACCACCACACCATCCATATGTGGAACCATTGGTTACAACAAATGAAGAAGTTATGAATGCTATGGATAAGTTCACTTACCTTGGTAGTGTATTTCCAGGGATGTACACCTTGACAATGAGATTGATGCACTCATTGCCAGAGCTAGCTCAGTGTTTGGGAGGCTCTGAAGAAAGGTTTTGGAAACAAGAGGTATTAGACTGACTACAAAATTGAAGGTCTATAGAGCCATCGTGCTGACCTCATTGTTATTTGCTTGTGAAATATGGACAGTCTACCAGCGCCATGCCAGGAAACTGAATTGCTTCCATTTGAACTGTATTAGGAAGATTCTGAGGATCACCTGGCATGATAAGGTACCAGACACTGAAGTACTTGCTCAAGCTGAACTGCCAAGTATTCAAACTGTGCTTCAGAGAGCACAACTCCAATGAGCTAGCCACATTATTTGAATGCAAAATGTAAGCTTGCCAAAAAGACTATTTTATGGAGAACTTGCATGGGGCAGGCAATCACATGGTAGCCAGAAGAAATGATACAAAGACACTCTCAGGGTCTCTCTCAAGAACTTTGAATTTGACTATGCAACATGGGAGACACTGGCACAGGATAGATCAGCATGGCATGCCCACATAAGAAAAGGTGCTGTGTTCTTTGAGCAAAACAGAATTGAGACAGCAGAAAGTAAAGGCAAGGTGGACAGATTTGGGATATCCACCCCAAATATTCATTCAGACTATCTGTGCCCAACTTGTGGTAGAACATTTCAAGCTCGTATTGGTCTGATCAACCACAGTCAGACACATTGAAATTTTACTTTACATTGGTGATGTCATTTTGGTCCTCTTCAAAGATGAAGGACAACAACCATATACCCATACATACACATATTTACACACATATGTAAACATTGTATATATTTATTCATCCATTGTATATTTTTGTATTTATATATGTAACTTGCTTTTTTCTAAACAAGTCATACAAACAATATACACTATTATCAATTTTGTCAAATATAGCTATATCTTTTTATCCTGATTTTTTTTCTTTTAATTTATTTTTAGTTTTCAACGTTCATTTCCACAACATTTTGTCTTCCAAATTTTCACCACATCTCGCTCCTTTCCCTCAGTGCAAGATGGAATGTATTCTGACAACTCTTTCCTCCACTATGCCCTCCCTTCTATCACCTACTCCACCTCTTATCCCTTCCCCCTTACTTCTTTGTGGGGTTTGTAGGTTGGTTTGTTGTTGTCCTTTGTTCACGAAGAAGACCAAAATGACATCACTATGATAAATTCAAGTTTTAGTGTGTTCCACTGTGGCTGATCAGATCCTTACCAGCTTGGAATGCTCTACCAGATAATGGGCACAGATAGCCCATGTGAACATTTGGGGTGGATACTGCAAATTTGGCATCCTACATTTACTGAATTTTGTGTTGTCTATAAGTGTGTGCACAGTCCATGTGCTGATGGTGAGTGGAATCATCTTTGCAGATGTTTTTGTATATTTTGTACATTTTTTGTGTTTGGACCAAAGAGTGGGATTCCCCATCTGCCACCGTAATCAGACAAGGATTGGATAAGCAGGCAATTTTGAGGGCACCTTTCTAGCCCTCTTCCTCACACCAGGAGGTGAGTAATGAGGTACTTAAAAGGCTGCTCAGACCCCCAGGGGGCTGCCAAGTCCCACTGCTGGTTCCAGTGAAAAACTACCCCATGCCAAGGAGAAAGTATTGCAAGTAGCCAGAAAGAAAGACTGCAAGTATTGTGGAGCCAGTCAGGATGACACAAGATTTAGCAGCTTCTACTTTTGACATTATTGAAAGGAAAGTGCCTTGTGAACTTTTAAACATTATGTAAACGTAAGTTATTGTTATCAAATAAAGTAATGTTGGAAAGTTCTTTGTACATTATAAACTACAATGTGAATGGATTATTATTTATTATATATGTTATTATTAAAAATTAGGTGGGATTACAGAGGGAACAAGAGTAGGTGCCATAGTGAAAAGAATCCACCATACAAACCAAGTGTTATAGGCCCAGTGAGGATCATTGCTGGTAGAGACTAGGGATTGACTGACTGAAAGGAAGAACCTCAGCATTACAGAGGCCTTGCTAGCACAAGGCCAACTTCAATTCCGTGACAGTGATTTTAAAGATGTAGCAAGATATAATATTAATGCTGGTATTAGTATAGTGGTAGTTGGTGGAAGAAACTATGCTTCTGGTAGAGCAGAGGATGTAAAAAGGAGAAAGGAGTATGTTTTTGAGCAATATCAGTAGTTGTTTGGTAGACATGAATGAATGAATGAGAAATATTTTTTTCAGTCCTTAAAATGTTTTAAACACTGAGAATACAAATATAAAAGGGAACATAATTCCTTCTCTGAAGTGATGTTGGGGGTAAGGGGAATCAAATTCTAGGAGAAGTAACCAACATATTTATTATATACAAGGAAGTAGAGGTCCTGGAAAGGATGTTTTAGGTTAGAAAGTTACAAGGTTGGTGGAATTGTGAAGGAATAGATCAGCATCCCCTTTCTGGCAGTAACAATGACAAGGCTCACTTGATTACAACTCCAGAAATGGGAAGAGGTAGGTGTGTGTTGGTGCAGGGGAATGCTGGGGAAGGTTTCTGGAGAGTATTCACAGCATGACAAGATTGCTGGTGAGGAAGCATGACTAGAATTGACTTAGATATAGTAAGTTACATCTAAAAAAGGAAAAGAAGCATATTTACACTTGGCTTAGATGTAGATCACTAAATGAAATACCTACCAATCAGTTTAGTGGGTCCCCAGGGACAAGAGTTCCAGACCTGAAAGAGTTAAGTCATTCCGGACATGTAAACCCAAGGAATAGGGTCTCTATTTCCATCTAAGATTTCATGACTGATTAAGTGAATGAGAGTGCATATTAGGATAATTTGAGAGCTGCTACAACTTAGTTTTGCATTGAATTGCAAAGTGAGAAAGACTTTATGTAAGAGTCTTGTTCCTGATACCTCAACTATGTGGTGATATGAGAAAAGATCAAGACTTGTTGACCAGAACTAGCCCCATAATAGCATGTCTGAATCAATATTTTAGCTCTGTGCGACAAACATTTATTAATTGACTTTGCTATGCTCAGGACACTGTGTCAGGCACTGGGTATAGAAAGACCAAAACAAAATAAATCCTGACCCCTAAGAAATTTCCTTCTGATGACAGGATTACAGAATGTGTACAAATAGGCAAATATAGACATTTGAGGAGGAGAAACCACTGCCCAGGGTATTATAGATGTTTCATGGAGAAGTTGAACTTCAGCTGAATGAGTCTTGAAGGATAATGAGAATTGTGGAATGCAAAGAACAAGGAAAACATTTCAGGCATGGGGAAATACACTAAGTCTAGAAAGAAAATGCAGCTTTGGGGACAAAATTCTATTTTATATCTAAAATAGAAATCACAAAGTAGAATAATATGAATTAAACCTGGAAAAGAAGACAAGTCAGATTGTGGGGATTTTTATATTCCACGATGAAATGTTTATGATTTATTCTTGAGACATCAGGAGCTACTTAAGGTTTTTGAGAACGTGAGTAATGTGGGCAGACCTATGCCTTAAGAGGGAGATTTTACCTGCTATATGAAGGATGAATTGGAACGGAGAAAGACTGGAAAATACGAAAGCCACCCTATGTGGTGTGAGGTGACAAGAACCTGACATAGTGTGGTGAAAGCCATGAGTGCCAACTGTATTTTTCGTTTGTTTTTAAGAGATTGCCATTGAAAGAGAAAGGAAATATAGAGCAATAGCTTTAGTGGCTGTCCCTTTCTGAGCTCCATTTATGGAAAGAGTGGGCTGAAGAGGTGTGACAGAGGTGAAGTAAGGAACAAGGAAGCTGAGAACTAATGACTCTGCAGCAGCAACAATTTGGGGGTTTTTGTTGTTCTTATATTTTGTTCTGTTTGTTGTTGTTATTGTTTAGGGAATAGTTTAGAGGGTATTCCATGAAGTGGAAGAATATTAGTGCTAGTACTAGAACTGATGTGAAAGATCTCTGGTTTTTGAAGGACAGAATGACTTTTTCCCCAGTAATTTTTTTTTTTTGGCTTTGTTTTAATCTCCTTTTTATATCTTGAGGGTATGGCCAAGTCATTTTTATCTTTATGGGTCTTAGCTTTCCTGCCTGTCAAATAAGGGTAGTGAACTCCAGTACCTTAAGTATCTTTTCATAATAGGTCTTATGGTTGAACTACTGAGCCACAGATTTCATGAACATTCTTTCAGTCCTGTTACCTAGTCATCCACCCCCAGTAGATGTTTCAGTGAAATTCCAATGGGGAAACACTGATTATTTTTTACTGTACCCTCAGTGGTATTTTCTGATGATAAAAATCCAGGCTTTTTTGTAGAATGATGTATGGTAAGTGTGACCCATTGTTTAGCAGCAACTCCCATAACCAAACATGTTTCTTGCTCAGATTTCAATTTCAGGGAATGTTTATATTCCTTTAATGACATGTAACTTGGTTTCATAGAGCAGTTGTTGCTCAGTAGCTTTCAGTCATGTGCGACTCTTTGTGACCTCATTTGGGATTTTCTTGGCAAAGATACTGGTGTAGTTTGCCATCACAGAGTTAGCTCCAATAAAAACAACAAACAAAAATAACTGTAATTCATACAGCATATAATATGAGATTCATACAGATTGAAATTGTTCTTAATGTTTGCAACTTGATTCACTATTTGACTTATACCTGTTGCTCAGGAGGTCCCTTACAAACATAAAAAGTTTATTTCGTATCTAGGTATCTATAACAAAGGAAAAACAGTCCTAAGTTTCTGTGCAGGAGCATAGAAAGATGATTTTTTTCAATCTCTGATGGGTTTACTCTTCTCAGAGATATGTACAGTTTTTCAAATTTATGCTACTATTAGTCTACTTTCATGATGGGAAAAGCTCAAGTTTGCTAGACATTCACAAAGAAACAAAACAACCTTCAAGTGCATTCATATCCAAGGGATCAATATCATTCTTACAATTTATAGTACTACCCTAGAGGGTTTAGATAGGGGTCGGAGATTGGGAGGAGAAGACAGACCTGCAGCTTGGAATTCACATGTGGCCCTCTAGGTCCTTAAGTGTTGCCTTTTGACTGAATTCAAACTTCACAGAACAAATCCCCTTAATAAAAAGTAAAACTTAGACTCAGTAAAAAGGCCTCAAAATCATAGGTTCCAAGGAGCCAAGATGGCAGAGTAGAAAGACACACATATGCTAGCTCCTAACCCACAGCCCATAAAATACCTGTAAAGAAGAGCTCCCAACAAATTCTGGAGCAGCAGAAGCCACAGAACAATGGAGTGGAGGAAATTTCTGTTCCAGAGAGACCTGAAAAACTGACACCAAAGGTCTGTCATGCACCGGACCTGGAGCAGAGCCCAGCCCTGCTTTGGCCACGCAGCACTGAGGGGAGCATATCCGAGCAGGCTTCAGGGGCAGAATCTCCAGTGGCAGTGCAGGTCCCTCCACCCACAGGCACCAAAGGTCAGTGAGAGAGTCTTTTTGGCTGGCCAAAAGGGGAGTGGGGTGTCCCCATAACTCAGGCCCCCTCAGGAGGCAGCAGCGGAGGCAGCAGCGGGCAGGGGCTCCCAAAGCAGGCAGAAGCTCAGATCCGTTGTTGAAGGTCTCTGAGTAAACCCCCAGAGGGAACTGAGCCCTGTGTGACAGCCCTGCCCCTACCTGAGCACAGGATCTTAATCTCACACTGAATAGAAGCCCTGGCCCTGCTGAAAGCCCTAAGGCTGGGAAGCAGCATTTGAATCTCAGCCCCCAAGCACTAGCTGGGCAGAACTGGAGGTGAGATGGGTATGGAGAGGAAACTCAGGAGTCAAGTAACTGGCTGGGAAAATGCCCAGAAAAGGCGGGAAAAAAATAAGACCATAAAAGATTACTCTCTTGGGGAACAGGTGTCTCCCCCCATCCCTTCAGATGAGGAAGAACAAGGCATACTGTCAGAGGAAGTCAAGGGCCCTCCCTCCAAAGGGGACTTAAACTTGGCCCAGGAAATAGAAGACCTTAAAAATCAAGTTAGCAGCTTACTAAATTAGAACCAAAAAAAACACTGAGGAAAATAGCAGCTTTAAAAAGAGGCTAACTCAATTGGAAAAAGAGGTCCAAAAAGCCAACGAGGAGAAGGAGGTTCTAAAAAGCAGAGTTAGCCAAATGGTGGAGAAGGTTCAAAAGCTCACTGAACAAAATAATTCATTGAAAGAGAGAATTGAGTCCAGGGAAAAGAATGACTATGAGTTAAACCAAGAAGTTAGTAAACAAAACCAAAATTTTTGAAAAAATTAAAAAAAACAAAATCATAGGTTCCCCATCCCTAGTTCAGAGAATGGACAGATTTGTGAAGTCAAGTTAGTTTAGACAGAGCAGTCTATACAGTGACCTGTGTCCCACTTAGATTACAGTTCTAGAGAGCTATCACACTTGGAATCTTATCTTGACACTCTATCAGTATTTACTTTTTAATTATATGCTTTTGATTTTCGTACCAAAGGAAAACACATAAAGTCAGTTGGGAGCTGATAGCCCTCTTTGTGATGTGCACCATGTGAGTAAGTCATAGTTAGGGTAGATTGGCTCTTCTACATCACGACTTTGCTCCTTGCTATTCTCTAGCTCTGTGTACTGCTTGGCTCAAGCAGTGTATAATAGTAATTTAAATGGAAAGATCTTTCTCATTAATTAATAGACCCATATAATCTGCTTAAATCGCCTGGAAGTCTGGGTCACATGGGGTGTAAGGAGCTTGCTGAAGAGACAAAACAGGAAGGGGGGAGTAGAACTGGGAGGAAAATAGTGAGAAGGCCCTAGCTGAGGGAGGGGAGGTTTGAGAATGGCTTTGCCCTCTGTCATGATCATGTTTATTAATTCCTTGGTCAGCATGACAGATTTTGCTTTCTGGTTCGGGGATTTGCCTTTCTAGTGTTTAAATAAATGTTTTTCTTCTGCCTTCTATATGGAGAATCTTTTATATTTTGTGACTGAAAACTATACTGGCATATTCATAGTCACCACCAGTGCTGTGAATATTGCCTTGGGGATACACTGTGCCATTCACAATCTATCATCATCTACTGCTATCTTTGGAGGGCCCTAGTTCCATGGAGCATATGTTTTCTTGAAACACATAGCTCCTTAAAGTATATGATTCCCTGGAAGTTTCTTGGGGCTTCAATTTAGGGAACCTCAATCATTTTACTTGAACATGCTATCAGTGAACCACAAGTTCCCAGCACTAGGCATGGAATTCCTACCTTATCAGGGCTTGATATTGTCAAAGAAATTTCATAACACCTCAAGAGGACTTCCTCAATGCCAAAACAAAGTCATCATCATTGGAGGCAGTAAAAATACTCTGTCTAGGGAGGGGCATCATCAATGTCATAATAAAGGTTTCATTCCAGAGGCAGCAGTGAACCTAGGATAATAACTGACCCTATCTACAACATAACATTTTTTTCATTCACAAAACTAACAAAACAATTTGACTAAAATTAATGAATTAATTATTAAACAGATAGCATTTGACCACCAATTGTATGCTTGGGTAATAACGTATATATGATTAATACAATATATGTTCAGAGAAAGCATAGATCTTTGATACTAAGTTGGAGATAGTTAGTGAAGCCTCACAATAACTTGTGTTAAATAAGTTGTGTCATCTAACTTGTGTCAGATGACATTTCTAGAGAGATGTCATGTTTACAATTGTACTGTGATAATCCATGGGTTTTGTCTTTTTAACTACATTGTTGAAATTATTAATATGATAACAGCACACAGTTCCCATTCACAATGATTAAGTATTGACCATAAATACAATTTATTTTTATAGGAATTTCATTTCCCTGATCCCTGAATCAATATTTTTACATATTCTTCCCAACCAATTCTCATCTTTGTTTTCTGAAACTGAGGGCAACCAAGAATGTAGGCTATAAAACTGCAAAGACAAAATTATAAAAACTGGAACACTTGGAAACAGTGTTTGAGAATGAGACATTTGAGAATATCTTGGTATAAGGGGGAATCCCTCCTCCCTAACAGTTACAGGTTATGTCTTCCAAAAGTCTTCATTCAATTTTACTCTTTAATGATTTTAAGCATAATTATTTGTGAGAGTCTGTTAGTAAAAAATTCTTGTATCCATTCTGGAAGCTAATATTTGTTTTTGTAAGAAATTAACTCATACATGTAGGTTTGGATACTAGTTTAATACTTGGAAAGCCAATTCATGAAATTAACAGGGTATTTAAACAGCATGGAACAAGGTGTCCCTAATGGCCTAGTATAATACACTGCATAGCAAGCATTTCTATCAACATGGTGCACTTTATTTTGTTAATCTGTAAGCATTCTTCTAGGTTCCAGAAACTTCAAAACAAGCTATTTTTTTTTCATTGAGATCATTTTGTAAGCTCTTCGAGAGAAGAAATAATTTCATTTGTGTATTTGTGCCTACAGTGGCTCACATAGTACCTATCAGAAAGTACCAACTTAAATTTATTGTTACTGCTCAGTCATTTCAGTCATGTCCAATTTTTTGTGACCCAATTTGGGGTTTTTTTGGCTAAGATACTGGAGTGGATTTGCCCTTTCCTTCTCCAGCTCATTTTATAGATGTGGAAGCTGAGGTAAGTGGGTTAATTGACTTGCCCAGGGTCACACAGTTAGTAAGTGTCTGAATCCATATTTGAACTCAGGTCTTCCTGACTCCAGTCCCATGCTTCTGTGCCACTGTGCCACTGTGCCACCAAGTTATATCCTAACAAATTTCATAAATGCTTACTAGCTAAATAATTGCTAAACAGATATGCTCTGAAATAGAATAAAAATAAAGACATGGAATTGGAAATCATCTGTCCAAAGGTAAGTTATTATAGTAGTGATAATATCCTGGGGAATATTCAATGTTCTTGGTTTCCAGAATAAAACCATTTCTAAAAAATGAGTAGTATTTTTTTTTTAATCTGTAAAACAGGGCCATAGCTTTCTTACCTAGACTTTCATAAATCAGAAAGTAAAGGAGCTATACAAGTATGGGTTATTATCCAGTAGTCAGTATGGTGCTTACTATTATAATCTTCATTTGAGGACATTTGCCAATTAAGACTGTTCAGTGTTAAATGGCTGATGGCAGGTGAAAGTGAACTGTTCTCAGCTGCTACTTTTGAAAACACTGACAATGTCTCCCTCAGACACTCTGATACAGGCTCCTAAAAGGAATAAAATGATTTTCCCTTAGTGGACTGATAAATCTTTAGCTCTTTTCAGAGTAAAGCCCCTAAAATGCTTGACAAGATAAATTGAAGAAGTGTTAATAACAGTTCAGAACTTTTCCCATTTGCGTTTGTCAAGTACTGTAATTTGTAATGAATTATTTTCACTGTAGCCCTTCAATTGCTCTTATCAAGTCCTCAGAGGTAGACATCATGTCTGTTGATACCTGGCGACTGGTAGGGGGTTAGATATGGAGGATTTGTTTCATCTTATGAAATAAATAATATATTTTGTCAGTCTCAAAAAAGAAAATATTTATAAATTTGTTATTCATTACACTTAAATAAATTTCTTATTATTAAACATGAATTATCTCTTCTCGCAAATATTTAATTTGAGGAAATTCAAGAAAAGCAGTAATATGTTAAGTCTAGTGAGTCTTGAGAAATAAATATTACACACTTCAACTTGAGTGAACATTAGGCATACTTTTTTTTATAAAATGGCAAGCTACAGAGGAGAAAAGATGGCTATGAATCCATAACATGAATAAGAATTCAAATACATGAATAATATTCCTAATTTGTGCCAGGCCTAGAGGCCTGAGGGCTACCCGAGTCTTCTTACCTCTATCCCGAGGTCTTCGGTTGGCCAAACCGGATGCTCGTATGAGAGAAAGGACGTTCCAGAGTCGAACAAGGGTTGAGCTTTATTTCAGGGTCTAGTTACAAGTGCAGGGGAATTCTTCCTTAGGAGGGAGCGAAGAATCTCCCAAGGAGGCAAAGATCTTACAATAAGAGATTGGAAGTAGAAGTATAAGTGGGGAGACAGGGGGAGGGGAGAGAGGAGAGAGGAAAAGCGGAGCCTTGTTGTCCTCACCGCTCCGCGCCCCTCCGCCCAAGAGCACTTTCAGGCTTTCCTGATCCTACTTAAACCCTCCAGCAGCATAGTTTGCATCTGAATACCATGCTGTTAGATAACAATAGTGTGCCCAGATCCGGGACAATCTCGAGGGCGGGGAGAGCTCTCTCCCATCACGTTTCTCACGGGAAGAGGCGGAAATACACGAGATAGCTCGTTTCACCTCGATTCCCAGTCGTTTCCTGGGGGGGTCTCATGAGAACTCTAAGATTTAGAAGTTCCCACCTTTACCCGCCTGAGACTGTCCACCTGGAATTGAGCTTCCATCCCCAACAAATTTGAAATCAACCCTAATGCTAGCTATAAAATACAAGACTTAAAAATTTTAACATTGAACTCCAGAGTTTAAGTAACAAGTAAACTTAATATGTCTTAAGTAGTAAAAAAAAAAAAAAAATGTCTTTCCTACTGATTTGCATAGGCAGGTGCCTGAAAAATAGAAAACAAAATCAGAGTTTTTTAAACATATTATTTTCTTGATCTAAATGTTTTAATAGAAAATATACTTTTTAAAACATCAAAAAATTGTCAGTCCTTAATGCAAACGTTGAATATGGGGAACCAGAAATTATTCAGCTTTTCAAGGAAAGAACTTTTTAAAGTAATCATTTATTTTGATTCCAGGGTAAGAACTTCTGAGCAGCTAAGGAGAAAAAGATATAAAATATCTTAACTTAAGAAAGTTATTTGATACTTTATCAGGGATTTATTCAATGGTTGCATCTATGGGAGTTAGATAAGCAACTTGCCTTCAATTCCCCAGAAAATTCTAGAAGATGTATTTAAAGAGATGGTAGATGAACAGCTTAGTCAGTCAGTCAATAAGCAGGCACTTTGCCAGGTAATGTACTGTACAGGTGCTGGGGAGAGGGGAAAAAATGCCAAAAAAAAAAAAAATTGTCCCTACTTTCATAGAGCTCACAGTTTAATGGGAGAAGTGGTGATTATGAAAAGTCAACATGTTTTCATCATGAATAGGTCAAAAATATGTCATGCTACACAATTCTCATTTTGATTTTGAAAAAAATATGCAACAAGTAGACTGTGAGTTTCTGATCTGAGTCTTACTCAAGTATTTAAGGCTGTGGCAACTTTTCTGCCTACTCTTAGACATGTGAGATTTCAAACTATTTCTTGAATGTCTTTCTAGGTATTGGATAGTCTGAGGCTATGTGTCCATGGATGGTGGATGGTCATTTTACTTTCTGCAGATTTATTCTAAATCCCTTCTACACACACACACACATACATACACACACACACACACACACACACACACACACGCACATTTAGAACATGAGACAGTTAGGCCTGACCCTAGGCCACTTAAGGTGTGGAATTCCTCAATGAAATAGATCTGACACTGTTTTCCAAACATATTACCTCATTCAGAGGAATTGCTCTGTAGCTATTACCTAAGAAAGGCTAACAAGTGTATAGGACAAGATTAATTAGTATTAATTGAAACTACTGTCCTGGATTTTATGACTGAAATTCTACTATTTTTCTATTTGAGAAGTCCATCTCTTCTACAGGTGTATACAAGTTGTTTGGAGGCATCAGAAGGATTTGAGTTTCAGTTTTGCTGCATGCAACCTGTAGAATTGAGATAGCTCTGAGTACCTTTCAGTAACTTTTCATCACTCTAGCCACAAAAAAGAACATATTTATTTTAGTTTGTTTAGAAAAGGTCCAATGATAAGGATGACAATGATAAGGAAGCCGTGCTAATATTTCTAATTCCCTAGACAGTACCTAAGGTGTTCCCTCTCTGCCCCTAGACAGCTATGGGGAATATTGTATAGAATGTTAGTACTGGAGTCATGAAGATTGGAGTTCAAATCTTCCACCAGAGACTTGCTAACTGTGTGACCCTGGGTTAACCTTCATTTGCCTCAATTTCCTCAACTATAAAATCTACCTCTCAGGGTTATTTTTTAAAACACTGTATCAAGTGCCTAGAAATTAGTAGATGTCATGGAAATACTTTTTCCCTTCCTTTTCCTGGTACCTGGCAAAGCAGAGAAAGAAGCAGATATAGAATCAGAATGAGAATGGTCTATACAGGAACCTTCTCCTCCAATCACCATTTCTTCTGCATCTGACTTCTCAGTCCTTTCAAGCTAAAGCTGTCACATCTAATTCATAAACAAGGATACAATTTAGACATTAAATACTTCTTCATGTTACCTTTATCAGTGACTCTAGCCAGCTACCTGCTCATAAATATATCTATTTTTCATTCAGAATGCAAAATTCCAGTCAATTATATGTATGTACATAAAGGTCCTGTCATATCATTAGTGTGAGAACTGCTTTCAATAAATTAAACAGGTATTTATGCCTTACAGTGTTATAGAATTACCTAAGACTTATGAAGATTAAATGACTTGGTCAAAATCAGTGTAGGAGGCAGAATTTGAATCCAGGTCTTTCTGAATCAAATTCAAAGGAAAATATAATTGAGTTTTAAAGAAGAGATGTAAAGTGTTTTTCCCACATAAATGAATGATAAATCTCCCTTTTTAATCTGTAGTGTCAAAAAATAATAATACTCTGTTAGAGAGAGCTACTCTAGTCTTGGGATTTCTTCTCCTCTCCATTAACGACGTAACTGCCTATCCACATAGGGATAGAAAATGAAACTTTAAAGTTACAAGGTATGGAGACCTTAGAAACTCAGTACAACTTCATAATTTTACAGGGGAGGAAACTAAGACATCACATATCAATCACGAACCTAAAAGCTTAAATTGTAGGACTAGGTCTGTAACCCAATTCCCTTGACCCTCTGATAGAGTTGCTTAGTTTCGTCATTAGGAGATATTATATTCTAAGACCAAGGCTGCTGTTCAATGATACTCAAACATTATTTCCCTAGGTGAATATGCCTCTTTTACAAGTAACTCAAGTTCTTAAAGCTCTCCAACAGTTGCACACTGATATACCCCAGCCACACAAGTAGTCATGAAGTTCTTTTGGTTGATGATCTCTGTACATAGGCTCTACAGACTTGAGAAAGCTATTTAACTCTTTTGTGTGTACATTTTCTTATCTGTAAAATGAGGTCAATAAATAAGATGATCTTGAAGGTACCTTCTAGATTTATATCTATGATATAATAATTACAAGGGCCACAAATAGGGATTCTACCTCATGGGACCGATTAATTTGAATGCAATCTATTGAGTTGGAGTTGTGTAAAAGAAATCACCATTCCTGTTATGTGGCTATAGTATGTCATAGACAAAGGTCAGGGAAGCTGGAGACATTGAGGAACTGGTCTGCAGTTTTTAAAAGGAGCATATACATTTAGAGAGAGAAGACTGAGAACCAGGTAATGATATGTTGGGGAAGGATGGAAAGTATGATGGAGACTCATTAACTTAACAATGATCTGAGTAGTATTATGTGAATTTTAAAGAAAGAAAGCTGGTCCTTGAGTGATGATGGTGCCAGAGGGGAGATCTGAAATTGTCACACTGACATCATTCTATCTCCATCCTCCCCACTACTTTCCAGAGAACTGAAATTCACTAGATTCCTGTGGTCTCCATTTTCGTTCTTTTTTAAAAAGCATTTTCTTTTTACACATTTACATCTAAAAACAAATTTTAACATTTTAAAAAAATTGAGTTCCAAATTCTCTCTCTCACTACCTGCCCCCCTCATTGAGAAGGCAAGCAATTTAATATAGGTTATGTATATGTACTTCTCTGAAACATTCCCATAATAGTCATGTGGCGAAAGAAAAAATATACCTGACCCCCCCAAAAAAGCCCTCAAGAAAAATAAAGTAAAAAAGTAGGCTTCAGTCTGTATTCAGAGCCCATCAGTTCTTTCTCTGGGGATGGATAACATTTTCTGTCATGAGTCCTTCAGCATCATTGCGTTGTTGAGAATAGCTAAGTCATTCAGAAAATGATCATCTTATAATATTGTTGTTACTTTGTAAATGGTACATTTCACTTTGCATCAGCTCATATAAGTCTTTCTAGGTTTTTCTGAGAGAACCCTGCTCGTTATTTCCTATTGCACAAAAGTGTTCCATCATAATCACATACCACAATTTGTTAGTCATTTCCCAATTGATGGGTATCCCCTTAATTCCTAATTCTTTGCCACCAGAAAAGAGCCGTCATAAATATTTTGGTACATATAAGTCCCTTTCCTTTTTTTTTAAAAAATATCATTTGGGATATAGACCTAATTGTGGTATTGCTAGGTGAAAAGGTATTCATGATTTTGTAACCCATTGGGCAAAGTTCCAAATTGCTCTAAAAATGGTTGAATTAATTCACAGCTTCATGTCTCATTTTCCCCACATCCCCTCCAACATTTGTCATTTACCTTTTCTGTCCTATTAGTCAATATAATAGATATGAGGTAGTATCTCAGAATTGCTTTAATTTATACTTCTCTAATTAATATTGAGAACATTTTCTCATATGGCAATAGATAACTGATTTCTTCATCTGAAAGTTGTTTATATCTTTTGAACATTTATCAATTGGGAAATTGCTCTTACTTTTACAAATTTGATTCAGTTCTCTATATGCTTGGTAAATGAGGCCTTTATCAGAGAAACTTGCTTCAATTTTTTTTTTTTTCACAAATACTATCTCTAACTGTATTTCCCTTCATCCTATTTCCCTTCTTGTTTTTTTTTTTCTATTCTCTCTTTTTACCCTGTCCATTCTCAAAAGTGCTTTCTTCTGATTATCCTCTCCCCTAATCTACCTTCCCTTCTATCACCTCCTCCCATCTTCACTTATTCCCTTCCCCTCCTACATTCCTATAGGGTAAGATAGATTTCTATGCTCAAATGAGTGTGTATGCTATTTCCTCTTTGAACCAATTCTGATGAGTGTGAGATTCAGTCACTCCCCCTCAAGTTCCTGTCCCCCCCCATTCACCTCTACTATGAAAAACTTTTCTTACCTCTTTTATGTGACATAGTTCACTCCATTCTACTTCTTTTTTCTTTCACCCAATACATTACTCTATCTATTACCCTTCTTTTTTTAGATATCATCCCTTCATATTCAACTCTCACCTGTACATTCTGTCTACACATACTCCTTCTATCTGCTCTAATAATGAGAATGCTCCTATGAATTACAAGTATTTTCCATGTAGGAATATAAATAGTTTAACCTTGTTGAATCCCTTACAATTTATCTTTCATTTTTACCTTTTTATGCTTCTCTTGAGTCTGATATTTGAAAGTTAAATTTTCTATTCAACCCTGGTCTTTGTATCAAGAATGCTTGAAACTTCTTCTCTCTTTCATAGAATTCAGTTTTTCCCCCTGATTAATTTTATACTCAGTTTTGTTGGGTAGGTGATTCTTGGTTTTATTCCTAGCTCTTTTGCCCTTAAGAATATCATATTCCAAGCCCTCCAATCCTTTAAAATAGAAGATTCTAAATTTTGTATTATTCTAACTGTGGCTCCATGATATTTGAATTGTTTCTTGCTGGCTGTGTGTAATACTTTCTACTTGACCTGGGAGCTTTGCAATTTGGCTGTAATATTCCTGGTAGTTTTAATTTTGGTGTTTCTTTCAGGAGGTGATTGGCAGATTCTTTCAATTTTTATTTTGCCCTCTGAAATACAGGGCAATTTTCCTTGAAAATTTCTTGAAAGTTGATGTCTACACTCTTTTATTTTTGTTCATGGCTTTCAGTTTGTACAATAAATTTTAAATTATTCCCCTGGATCTGTGTTCCAGATCAGTTGTTTTTCCATATTTCACACTGTCTTCTATTTTTTTTCCCATTCTTTTGGTTTTGTTTTATCATTTCTTGATTTTTCAAAAAGATATTAGCTTCCATTTGCTCAGTTATACTTTTTAAGGAGTGTTTTCTTCAGTGAATTTTTGTGCCTTTTTTTCTATTTGACCATTTCTACTTTTAAGGCATTCTTCTCTTCACTGGCTTTTGTATCTTTTTTAATCATTTGGTCTAGTCTATTTTTAGTTTTTTTTTCAGTATTTTTTTTGTCTTCTTTACCAATTTCTTTACTCTTTTTTTCATGATTTTCTTTCATCACTCTCATCTTCCTATTTTTTTCCTCTGCCTCTCTTATTTGATTTTCAAAATCATTTTTGAGCTCTTTCATGGCCTGAGCTCAATTTCTGTTTTTCTTGGAACATTGAATATAGGGTCTTTGATTTTGATTTCTTCTGAGTATATGTTTTGATCTTCCTTTTCAGCATAACTTTCCATGGTCAGAATTTTTTCCATTATTTACTTATTTTTCCAGCCTATTTCTTGTAGTGAAATTCATCTAGTCCACCTCTTGCCCAAGTGGGACTGTTTTCAGAGTGGAGAGTACACTGTCCCAAGGTTCAGGGGTCTTGTGTAACTATTTTCAGAGATACTTCTAGGGACAAGTAAGTCTTCAGTTCTCCTCTAAGAAGAGATATCTACTACTCTACTGGCCTGTGCTCTGGTTTATGAGTGACCACAAGCACTATTTTCTGCCCTGGAACTATGACAAGGGTCCCTGTTCTACTATAGCCACAAGCATTGGTCTGCTAGTGCTCCTCCTTGCCCTAGCACTGCCACTCAGGACTGGGACCCAGATCCAAGTATAGATAAAGTCATAGAATCCTGCCTCAGTGCTAACAAAGAGACCCCTTTAATCTCCTTCTCACTGGTTGTTTGACACTCTTTACTGTCTGTGGGTTGAGAGCTCTGGAAATAGTCACTTCAGCTGCTGAGTTAGTGATTCCCAAGTCTTGCTCCTTGTTTGCTGGGGCTGTGCTGGTGAGATCTACAGTGGACCACTACTACTCTCGCTCAGGTGTGACTGGCCTTTCTTGCCAACCTTCTAAGTTATCTTTCTCTGGAAAATCATTTCACCCTGTCCTTTTGTGGCATCTGCTATTCCAGGAATTGCTTTATGGCATTATTTAAATGTGTTTGAAGGGGTTTGGGGGACAGCTCAGACAAGTTATTGCCTTTTCTCTGCCATCTTCTGGCCTCCAATTTTATTACATCCTTATAGCCTTTGGAAATTGTGCAGTAGAAAGGTTGCTGCACTTAGACCCACAGTATCTAAACTCATGTCAGACTCTTCTCTTACTACTTCTATGACAAGGAAAGTCACTTTGCCTTTTTTTTTTTTGCACCATGGTATCCTCATCTGTAAAATGAAGGACTTGACCTCTAAGGTTCCTTCCAGTTCTAAATCTGCGGTGCTTTGATTTTAGATTTTTCATCTTATACTGTCCACCTTTTCATATTCATTGAAATCTAAATTTCTTCTGAAGACGTCACAACTTTTGACATAGCCTGAATTTCTCCTTCTCTCACACTTAGTCAGTGGCAGAAGGAACAATTCTCAAATTCCCTGCTCTTTATTGTAGCTTTTAGACCCTGCCTCTGATGCTGTAACTTGGTAGCTACCTCATTTCTTTTAATGTTCACCATACAGTCTGACCAGATTCTTTTTGATGTCATTTATGAAACAACAGGTCACTTCTTTTCCTCTCAAAATGCTTAGTAATTGGTTCATAATCACCCCATTCCAGCACCTATACTCTTGAATATTCCAGCCTCCCAGTTCCTCAGCTTCCATATCTGATCTACCACAGTTGTAGACAGAAATGATTAAAACATTTCCTTCCCCAGCTCAGCTCAAGTGAATTTTCTTATAGATGCCAGAATTCATAAACACACGGGTCTAGAGGAGCTATAATGGGAGTCAGAATACATCGAGTCCAACTCCCTTATTTTACAGATAAGGAACCTAAAGCTCAGAGTGATAAAGTAATTTGCCTGTAGTCACATAAATAGCAGATATCAGAGACGGGATTTGAATCCAGCTCCTCCGAGCCCATATCTCCCATTCTTTCCATTCTAATTCTTAACTTTATCTTTGCAGAGGCATTTAAACCTTCTAATCTACTTGAGCACCAGAGCATGCGTATAATCCCTGGTATGTTTCTAAAGACTTGATTAAGTTCTTCATATAGAATAAAGATCATCTTTCCCTGGCAAGGGGCAGCTTGGTGGTGCAGTGGATAAAGGCTTGGAGTCAGGAAGACTTATCTTATTGAGTTCAAGTCTGGCCTCATGTACTTATTAGCTGTGTGACCCTGGACAAGTCACTTACCCCTGTTTGCCTCAGTTTAACTCATCTGTAAAGTAGGCTGGAAAAGGAAGTGGCAAACCTCTTCAGTTTCTGTCAAGAAAACCCTAAATGGGTTCATGAAAAGTTGAATATGACAGAACACAACTAGACAGCAACAGCGAAACTTGGTAAACCCCGGGTAAGTTGTTTCAATTTGCATGCTATGTCCTAACCACCTTTCTAATCAGTGAAGTCCAAGTGAAACAGGTGATCAAAATGCCTCATCAAATTGAAGGTGTAACTGGTCATCCCAGCTCCTACTAGTCCTGTACATATTCAGTGCTCTCCTTTGACCCTCATTTTGCCTTTCATAGCAGGCAGCCCCAGAACATGTGGAAGCACAACATTTGCATGGGAAAATAATGATGTTCACTAGCTCCTGCTCTCTTTCAAAGCTGCCTACGTTTTTTTTTTTCTTTTTTCATTTCGGTGGGGGACATGGAAGAAAGGGCAGCAGCATTATGTAGATTGATTTGCACTCGTCCTCTGGCCAGTCCCTTGTTTCTCATTTGCCTGTCGACAGATTTTATGAAGGACACTAAGTGCACGGTTGCCAGCCTCTTTTATGAGTTCATCTGTAACATCGGACCATGTGCCTTTCCCAGTTTGAGCTTGTTTACTGCCGTTTCCATCTCTGCCAGAGAAGGTGAAGGTTATTTTACGGCGGTGCAGATGATTGCCTCACACTTGGTACTGTCTCTAATGTCCCTTGATGCCTCATATAGCTTCTTGAAATATTCTTTCCAGTGGTTCTGGATGTCTTCCTGTGCTGTTAGCACTTTGCCATCTGCTGCCCTGATGCCACTGCAGTCTTTGGATAAAAATTAGTGTTTACAAATCCCCTCATACTCTGGTTCCCTGCCTCCTGCCCCCAGATTTCAGGATATTCATTGGTCTTTTTCTGGGAGTTTTGATTTCTCACCAGGATGAATTGTAATTTCTCTGCCAGTCACAACCCTTTTGGGAGGGTAGGGGTGGGGGAGCAAAATATTTTAGTAAAATACAGCATTACCAATGCTATAATCGTTGCTTTTGAAATGCAGATATTGAATAAAAGAAAGCAATAACCTATTTGTACTGAAAACCTTTAGAAACCTCATCAGCCTCCTAAATAAAATTTTTACACAGTCACCTCACAAGGAAGTTCAATGCAGTTAAATATCATTTTTAAATTTTATGTTATTGTCTAAGTTTTATTTTAGCAATGTGGGTTTGGTCCCAGGGTTATGCTCAACGTGCTTCAGGAAGGGAAAAATGTTCATTCAAATGTAGAACTGAATTTTTGGTCAGGGAAACAGCATTGCAGTCCTCAAAAGTGTATTCCATTCTTATAAGTGTTATATAAGGATTGTATAAATTTCTATAAATCTTTGAAAGCAATTATCATTTTATTTACTCTTCTTTTCCTCTTAGACTATCACATTGACAGTTCCCAGGAACATGTTTAAACGTGTTTGTCTCTTCCATCAAAAAATCCATTGCTCAAAAAGTGGAGCAAACAAACAAAACATTTCAACTTCTGACAAGAAGAATTTACATGCTGCTCCTCCATACCAAAGTACCCACAGGTAATAAATATCATTATAATTTTCATCACCATCACCATTTTCACAATGTTTTTCTTCCTTCTTTAACAGGAACTAGTTGTAATGGGGCGAAAGACTGGTAGTCACAAATGAAAGCAATGTGGAGACGTGTTATCAACTACTGTCTACACGGTGCCCAGAAACTCAAGGGAAATTTTCTAGAAAGTTAGAAAAATTACAAAGGATAAGAAAACCATCTGTCTGTAATACAGATTAGACCTTCATTGCTAACATTCTTCCACCTACATATACCTTCTCCTCAATAAGATGACTTTAATTCATAACAATAGTGTTAGATGGGATTGATCCTCCTTCCCCTCCCCTTTTTCCTCCATGGTACAGAGAAACTCTGCTAAAGTTGAAAGCATCAACAGACATGCTTTAAGTACCTACTATGTGCCAAGAACTGTACTAGGTTCTGGAGATACAAAGACACAAATGAAACAAGCCCTGTCCTAAATGAGCTTACTCATATATTTCTTTCTCAAAGCTTTGAAGAAAAAAAACAAACAGATTTATTTGAAGGATAACACAAGCAGAGGAATACAAAGGCAAGACCTTTAATTTGGAAGATATGGGAATGGTTCTTTGAGAATTGTCTGAAGTCAGCTCAGAGAGATCAAGTGACATACTCATGGCAAAATATCCAGGGGTAAAAGTGTGCGCAAGATTTCTTGGCTTCATGTCCAATATATTATGAATTTTGCAAGTTTGTCTTTTTTTTAAAAGGTGAGGCAAAAAACCTGACAATCTTTAGTTAAAGACTAAAACATGGTAGAAACTGGATTTGTGATATAGCTTCACTGGTAAACTTTGACAAACAGGATAGGCCATGACAGCATCAGACCAAAGACCTGAGATATAGAGTTAATCTTGAGCTTAAGTCCCAGCACTTCTACTGACCCATGAAATTATTTTATATTAAATTTGTAAATATTTTGTGTTTATTTATCAATATACATATTATTTCCCCTCAGTGTCACTTAAACTCCTTGAAGGAAAGGACCATTTCAGGGTTGGAAGGATTTGTTTTGTTTTGTTTTGTTTTTATATTTCTTTTTGTATCTCCTAGCACAGTGCCTGATACCTAATCAGTGCATGATAGGGTTTGATTTATTGATTGTTTGTGTTTGTCCTTCGTTGCCGAAGGAGATCATGTCATCAGAGAAATGATGACATGACTTGCACTTGACTTTGTTTTGAGTGAGGGAGGGAGGGCTGTGCAGGTCACCAGCCTCACTCCTCCTCCAGACCCATCTGAATCCAGTGACCAGATAATCATCAGGATGACTGCTGATTAATTACTGTATTTGTGATTGTGGGCAAGTTAAAACCTCTCGGAACATCTGTTAGTTCATTTTACAAAATAGAAATCATGATGCTCGTACTACTTATCTCAAAGGATTGTTTCAAAGAAAGTCATTCATAAACTAAACTTCATTAACTGCTATGTCAATAGAAGTTATTTTGCCAAAGGAGTGATCATTTAAAATCTGTAACTTTCTTAACATCTAACAGGATACAATATAAATTATACATACAATTGTTGATTTGAACTGAAAAAAAAAAACTCATCATGGACTTGCTCTGATAAACTTAATCACTTCTCAATGACTTCATTTTACTCAACTAACAAAATGTATTTATTAGTGTCTACTATGTGGGTACTTCCCTCACGATGACCTGCCCTTTAGGAAAATTGCTTTTTCAGTTCTTTAGAGGATAGATTAAGGCATGGAGACTAGTTAGGAAGCCATTACTAGTTCAGATGTGATGAGTTTTTCAGAATTAGGGCTGTGTGAGTGAAGAAGAAGTAATTAATCAAAGATGTTGTGGAGGTAGAAACAACAGGATCCGGCAACTAAGTGGATGTATCTGGAAAGTGCATGAGAGGAATATAGTGTCATATAAAGCTTGTGAATCTTCATAATTTAGAATGGTGGTAGTAGACTCAATAGAAATATGACAGTTTGGAAGAAGGATGAATTTTGAGGTAAGAGGGAATGAGTTTAGTTTTGAACAAATCTATGGGACACCCAGTGTGAAACTTTTTTTTTTTCTCACTCTTTCATTTGTGTACTATTTGTTTCTTTGGAATTTTTTAGAAATTCCCTTAGCACTGTGCATTGCTATATAAGAAATAGAATAGGTAGGGACAACATGGCATTCTTTGACAAAAAGCACAAATTGTAAACTTATTTAATTAGCAGAAATGCAGTGCTTGATTCACCGGACAATGCAAAGTAGTTTTGTTTTGTTTTGTTTTAATTCATGGAAAGAATGGAGGAGTTAGAGTCACATTAGTTATCAGAATAGCTCCATGATGAGTTTTTTAAAATTCAAACCAATAATTATAATTGGTATGATATAAGTATATTGTAAGTATATAAGTATAATGTAAGTTGAATCCTGTTAGATATTAAGAAAGCTACAGAATTTAAATGATCACTTCTTTGGTGAAAGGTCCAAGTTAGAGAGGATGATAAGTAAATAGGGAGGATGATAAATAAATAGTGAGAATGATACATAAATAATTTCAATACAAATAAAACCATATAAGAACAGATATAAGTATTATTCCTCATATGATACTGCATGTTACCATTTCTTGATCATAAGGAGTTTTGGGGAGTTTACAGAAAGGGTTTAGGAAGGATCCTCAAAGGCAGGAATGGGTAGAAGAATGATCGTGATTAGAGATCATCAGTAGCAGCAGCCACTGGGTACACAGGAGTCATTAAAGAAAAAAACTATAGTGTTATGGAATGGTAAGAAAATGGTTCTTCCTATGTTTGGTTAAGTTTCAAGGTGCCAAAGGGTAACAAAGTCCTATGCTTTTTGTAGGAAATTCAGATAGCAAAAGAACCCAAGTCTCATATTATTGTATCCTAAATTAAATGACTCTCACAAATACAAGCTGCAACTATAGGAAAAGAAAGCAAAGGAAGGAACTAATCATGGGACAATTTTTGCCAAACCCCTAGATAGTCACTCTGCTCTCCACTTGAAATTATAATTTATCAGAGTAGAGACAACACAAAACCATCTTTACTGGTGTTATATGCATGAAGATCATGTCAACGATGTGATATAACAAAAAGAGGTCTTGATTTTTATCAATAGAAAGCTAGGCCCCTGAAACTTCTAATAGCTGTCGATGAACAATTCACAGTACTGGGAGCCAACTGAAACACACAAACTTTTATGCTTCTGTATAGTTTTTGAAAGTTGTAATTGGAACCCTAGTAGGACACAAATTAAGGTGATTGCTGCAGGCCCCATGATGGGTGGGGATGGAGAGGGACACTATTATGAGAGCCAGGTGACTGAGAATGGATTCAGAGAAGCAAATTGTGAGAAGAAAAGAATTTCCAACAGTTTGTGTTAAAAAAAAAAAAAAAAGACTAGGGTTACCTGTATGCAATGAATTCACACATTTTCTTCTCTTCCTCAGTATCAACCAAATTACCGAAGTAAATTGAGTGTATTTGCTGTCTCTTATCCCCACAAACACCCTTCAGACTACTTTCTTAGATTTTAGGGATTTGAGCCTGTGGTGGTAATGCTCACAATTCAATATAGAGATTAAAGGGTCCAATTTCCTTTAGGCTACAGGATTTTGAAGACATTATATTATCTATTTTAGAGTTCTAATGATTAAAAAAACGAACAAACAACAGGAGTTATTACAGTCGGGACGTTATGAAGGCTCTCCTAAAAATGTGGGCACCATGAAGAAATCAAATGTTAAAGTTTGAAGAAAGCTTACATGTAATTTATTTTAACTCTGTAATTATGCTGATAAAGAAATTAACATCCAGAGAGGTAGAATTACTTGTCAAGGTCACATCACTAGTTGACTTCAGGGGTGGGGAACCTGTGACCTTGAGGCCACATGTGGCCCTCTAGGTCCTCAAGTGTGGACTTTTGACTGAATCCAAACTTCAGAAGTGGACTCGAGGCAAAAAGTTCCCCATCCCTAATAGATCTATTGACCTTCAGTCCAGTGGTCATTCTACTAAGCCACATGGCCTAATTAGGTTTGAGGTTTCACTTGATTGGTAAGTCAAGGACAGCAAGAGCATATAACAACAGGAGTTTCCTCTTTTTGCTTCAGAGGAATGTGTGTTGAAAGCTCCCAGGGAAGCTACCATTGCTCTCCTGAGGCTTAGAAGAGTAGGGAAGCAATTTGAAGCCTCTCTGAGATAAGGCAAGCAAGCTCATTAACGACAATAAACCAAACAGCAGGGATAAGATGCTACTGGGCTGGTTTTAATAGAGCCCTGAGCAAGAGTAGCCTCTGCTCCTAACTGAGGGCATAGAATAAATGTCATAGCTAGTGTATAAAGTTGATTACAAATGATTGTCCACAAGGTCTTAAATTTACCCTCCATTAAAGACCTAATGTCTTCATAATGGAGAGAAGACTCTGGGTTCCCTTAGGTTCTGGTAGAAGAATACAGTCTTTAGGAGATTCTTTAAAGTTGGAAAGGTCCTGAACACTCTTGTAAATAAAATTTATGCCTATTGTCATAGCACTAGCTTAACCAAGTTGAGAGAGAGTCCACAATCTATAGGGCAATAAATTTTTAAGCCTTTTATTAAAACCATCTATTAATCTATTGAGAAGGGCAGAGGAGGGGGGAATTGCAATCTGCTTCTTTGGAGAAAGTACCCCATACAAACACAACTAAAGATTCTTGAAATATTCAATTAATCACACTGTGTATATTAAATGCCATGCTGTTCCTCATATACAACATTATATCTCCCATCTCTGAGCCTTTCCATAAATTATTCTCTATGCTTGGAATACTCTCCCTCTTGACTTTCACATTTAAGACTTCCTAATTCTTTTTACAATTCAATGAAGGAATTGCCACCTGATTCTTACAGCTACTGTGCCCCAACCCGAATTTCTCTATTTTACCTTGATGTAAATTGTATTTAATTATATGTATATCCTCCCTGCCCAGGTAGACTGTAAATTCCTTGAGAACATAGGTTGCTTATTTTTATCTTTTTATTCCCAATGTCTGAAAAATGTTTGTCATATAATAGGATGTAGAGATGTTTGTTGAGTGAGTTTTAAAAAAAATCTCCTCATGCTGGATTAAGTAATTTGTACAGGTAATTATCCAGCACAATATTGTTACATGTTAGTTTAATAGGAGAAAAAAGCCTAAATTGTGATTCATTCTCTTTTCAGACACCCTTGACTGTAGACGTAGCTGAAAGTGCAGAATATACTTCCATTACAAAGCATTACTGTCATTTCTATAGAAGATAAACTACCTGAAATCAGGTACCATTTCATCTTATTTGTTTATATCCAGAGTCTAGCATAGTATCTGGGTTTTAGTAGACAATTAATGTACAAATGTCTGTTTGTTGATTGACCTGATAGCTAGCTCCCTAGAATTGTAAGCAACGTAGACACAAAATAACCATCTTTAAAAGACACACCTCCCAATTGTATAATCTTTCTTTGGAAGTAAAATCACAGTCAACATTTTGAATATTGTGAATGGTTTTGCTCACTGAATTTCATGAAAGACAGAAAGATCTAGAAGATGCCCAGAGAAAAGTAACCAAAATGATTTTTAAAACTAGGAACTTCTGTATGAGACTTTTAAAAGATTAGAATTCCATTTGGAAAGATAAAGTCTAGGGATAGAGTGAAATTTATAAATTCACAAATGCCAACATGGACTTCATCAAATACTGGAGGTTAGAACGCCAACACAATACTTCAGTCAGGAAATTGCTTTTAAGATATACAGTTGCATTTTGTACTAGCTTGCAGTTAACTTAAAGAATACATTTTTGAAGAGATATAAATTGAATATACATATATACACACATATAGGTGTGTACATATATACATATATGTATATATAAATTGATTCAATAGTATGACAAATTCTGGGTTTTGAATTCAAATCCTGATCTGAGTCAGATATATAAAGAAATATATATATAAATATATTATATAAAGAAATTCTCTAGGTAAGAGATGATTTCAGGGAAAGCACAGGAGCCTCTGACTGCAAATCTGAAATATTGTATTGTTAAAAAATGGTGCCTAGGTTCCAAACTTCATAAAGTTTTGGACTTGGAGTCAGGAAGACTTGAGTTCAAATCTTGATTCACATACTTTCAGGATGTGCCACCATGGGCAAATCACAACCTCTACTGGCCTCCTTATTTCATCAGTAAAATAAAGATAATAATAACACCTACCTACCAGAGTTGTGAAAATTAAATGAGATAACATATGTAAAGTGCTTTGTAAACCTTACAGCACTTTATAAAGTTTAGCTTCTTATTAATAGTATTATAAAATGAAAGATAAAACACAAATCACACAATAGTATGGAATTTAGACATGAATGTTATGCTTTCCCGCTATCTTGGGGTTTTCTTTCTAAGATGGACTGGTTGTGTGACCCGATTAATGATGGCTTTTTTTTTTTTATTCTAATTTGTCATCTAATTCCCTGGTGGTTAGCAAGTTCACTGAGGAAGAAATACTGGCATTTCTTTCATTTTTCCTGCCTTCCTTCTTTCCCTCCTATTATTCACATTTTCTTTGATAATTAAAAATAACATTTCATGATAAATTCTAGAATATTTTAATGCATTATTGAAAAAAATGTTTATTTTTCAGATTTACATTTTGCCCAGTTGATGATGTTTAGATATAAAGACACTGCTTATTATTTTGCACTTATTTTCCGTGACATTTTTGCTAGAAATTAAATTGGTCTGCTTCAGTGATTAAGCTCTTCAACTCATCAATAAACTTTCTGTTAACTCCAAGAAGCACATGTAAAGGTAGATGAGTTTGTGAATGTGACATGTGAGCATTTTCACCTGACTCTATTTCCAAAGACAAAGCTTGACACAAGATGGTTACAATGCACTGAGCAAACATAAAACTGTTTAATTCATTATTGGAGCAGTTTCATTACAGCAAAAACAGTTTAACACCCTGCAGTGACAATTCTGAATGGAAAATTAAGTATATGTTTGCTCTCATTGAAGCTGTTGTAATCACTATCCGCATGTTAGTAGACATGATCTCTTGAGGAAACAGGTTATAATTCTTGTACCATCTTCAGAGATATGTCTTTCTATCTAAATTTTAATAAATAAATTATATGACTAGATTTAGTTGTCTTTCTTGTTTTTTTTTTTCACTTTCTTTCTTTTCTGATTGATGGAATCTCATTTGGAAAGCTCTACCATGGAATTTAGTACAAATAAAATGTACTTGCTTACCCAGGCAAAGATGAAGATAAGATAATTGAGTGTCTTCCTTTCTGTTTCAGGTTCTGGATTGGAAACACCCAGTCATTATCAGATGAGATTTTTACTGGTCAGCAGTTTCACCAGTGTAATAAATTAGTAGTATGGACAATTCATTTATCAATGCAAATATGCATCTGCTATACAATTAATACAAGTTGGGTAACAAGAAGTTAAGTGACTTGCTCAGGATTCCATGGCTAGTATGTATCAGAGGCAGGTCTTGAAGGCAGGTAGTGGGCCTTACCCTGAAGCTGGCTCTATCAACTGCTTGTGGTCTCTGCTTATCATCTCTCTCAAGTCATCCTGAATCAAATCTAAGTAGAAGCATCTTTTCAATTTCATAATTTTTAAGATATAGATGAAAAGGAAATGTTATTTTCCTCCAAATGAAAAATGTTCCTTTAATTCATTAGCAAACTGAACAATTAAATTTAGTAAGGAGTATTTATAAACAAAACTTTTTAAACTACATCTTAAACTTTTAAAATATTGCTATTTTTTTAAAGATAACATACAGTTGTAGAATTATATCCTCAAATTTTATTTTATTCTTCCCCACTCTTAATCAGCTACATATAAAGAATGAAAATCTAGATATGAAAAAATGATGGAAAGGAGAAGAAACAGTGGGTTTATGGGGTTAATTTCTCCCCATAATATAATTTTCACTTGTTCCTTCTCTGGGCAAGGTTCTTATACTTTTTCTAAAATAGTTGCTTCAGCTCATTTTACACACAAACTTCACCTAGGTTAGTTTATGGGACACTGATTCACCCCAACTGCTAAAGGGTCTTATTTCCACAGATCCCAATAAATCCATAAATTTCATTGGATCAACTATCAAGTCAATACCACGTGTTCACTGTCTTAGGCTCCAGTCCTTGGTCTGCTCTTTGGTTCTACTGTACTGTTTAGGCCTAAATGATGCTGTTGACAGAACATTCTTTCCCATAAATCAATATCTCTGATTTAAACTTTCATTATCTAGGACCAAATGGTCTTTGAATTTCCTTCCTACTCTGAGATTTAATGACTTGATGATCTTTGCTCACTGTGCTAGCTTTGTCATCTTGGTCCCTACTTCCCTTCACTGGTGACCTTCCCTGTGGATTGTGTTTGTGATGTATAGAATTTCTTCTTCATTTTGCTGAGTCATATCTGTTGCTAGTCAGCTCACCTATGGTCAATAATAAGACCGTTGCTAATTCCTATGATTCCCATGAAACCTGTATATATCAAATAAATCCTTTTTATATGAAATACCTATCTAATGCTTTAGCAAAATTGCTAAATTTGTATAAAGGAAGAATTCTTCAATATTTTTTGTCATGAATCTTTTTGTCACTGGTGAAAATTATGGATACTTTCTAATAATAATTTATAAGTGCAAATTAAAACACACACTATTATAAATTAATTATAGTGACACAAATTTATCAAAGTATATTTTAAAAAAATAATAAAGCAAACAAAAAAGGTCATGAACTCCAGGTCATAGGACTTTGAAAATAGATCATTTTTATTAAGTACTACTTATTGGCCATAACAAAATGGGACTTGATGCCTTTGGTTAGACCCCTGTTCTGTTCATCCATTCATTAAATTGTTATTAAACCCTCACTATATAAAGCCAGTTGGGAAATACAATGTTCTGTTCCTAGTAATTTCCTCAAAGAACAGGCCTTGGAAAAACATGGTTGCTCTGAACTAGATGTTAATGGTTGGATAGGAAACAATGTCATATAGAAGAGAGCAAACTGGTATCAGAGGCAGGGAAGTATGGGTTCAAGTCCTATGTCTGGCAAATACTAGTAGTGTGACTCTGGGCAACACATTTAATCTCTTAGTTTTGCAGGTGAATTTCTGTGGGTGTAAATTACAACACAATTGTTCTTCTGCATTTATAGAGGGAGTTTTCTCATCCACTGAGATATTACAACAGTGAAATAAAAGGTTGGAAAAACTAGATAAGCATATCCCAGGAAATATTAGCAGCCATTTGTTTCTCTGTATTGGATAAATTTGTTGAAACACATTTTAATATGTTTATATTCCCTATCATTAATACATCCAAAGGTAATGAAATTCTTCCAGAGCATTCATTTATCTAGATTAATTGTTTGAAACTTACTTTAAATCAGTTTCATAGAATGTTTGCCTCCTCACACTTCAGGATTAGTCAATTAATTCTTATTATACATGTCATTAATGGTTTCATAGATTTTGATATTGTGACCTCTCAGTCTTTGTTTTCCCAGATGAAATATTTGTCTTTTTAGGTGATCTCCCTATTACAGTGTACCATTCTTCTGATTATATTCATAGAATACATATTTAAACATAACAAAGCTGCCCTTTCAGGCTTTGCATCTGGGCTCAGGAACTTATAGTAACCAGATAAATGACAGACAATATACATAATCCAAGCAAAAAAAAAATTATTCCTTTGCTTTATTTGGAGCTAAGAAGAACTAGGTTCAAATCCTGCCTCTAATGCTTAATGGCTATATGATCATAAGTAAGTCAGATAACCATGCTCATTATTTTTTCCACCTTTAAAATAGAAAGAATTTTGATTCTCTTTAGCTTGTGAATGTTGTGAGACCTAAATGAGTTTATATGCACACACACACTATGCTTTACATTAAAATGTTACATAAATGTCAGTGATTATTAGTGTTGCCATTGATTTCTCTATTTTTGGTTCTCTATATTTAGTTGGATGAATATAACTGTATATATGTATATATACATATACTGTATATACATAACATATACATAATATATATACATATATATGTATGTGTATATATATACATATATATAGCTGTATATATGTATATATATACACACACATAGCTATATATTTCACTATCCTGAAATCTAGTAGGTTGCTGTAGCTATTGATTACACACACATCACATTGTATATCTCCCATTGACATATTAATTACATTAAATACACCATCTACTAACATGTAATGCATTTTATTTGTCTGAAGCCATAATAGCAAACTATTAACCTTGATTGCTCCTGTCCTATAGAATCAGCGATAGAGAATTAAAGTAAGATCTGCTTGCAGTTTGCCATTTGAAGAAAGGTCTAGGAAATTCTTTCCAAGATATATCCCACACAATCCTTTTCCTCTATGCAATACTTAGAAGGAGGTAATTGGTGGAGTTATTCAAATTGTTTAAAGAGAGGCCAGATGACCATTTGTTAAGAATGTTTATAGAGGAGATATACCTATTAGGCAGGGAGTTAGAATAAATGACCTCTAAGAACCCCTCCAAATCACCGATTATGTTGACATGAAATTATTCTCAACAAAGAACTAGATTTGAGCCTTAACAATGGAAATTTAGCATTACTTAGCAAATTGCCATATGCTTATGAATTTCACAGACATATGGAAAAACATCATGGGCTCACAGAATGCTTTGGCCCTGTGCAATTGCAGTCATATCATACTTTTGGAGAGAAATCACATCAAATGTATGCATTGCTTTATGGGGGAATCATTCAGTGAATGCTGTAGAAATCATTTGCCATATTTGTGAGAGAACTATATCCAGCTTTGCTTGACTGGTGGTAAGTGATGTCCTGCTGAGTAATGGAAATTTAGATGCACTTCAGAACTTGGAAAGGATTTATTTTTCCCTTTATTCTAACTGAAATTTCCTGTGGTTTTGTTGTTGCTATCACAGTATTGTGTCTTGTTCTAAGAGAAAGGGACTGAAGTTATAAAAACTATTTCCCAAAGGTAAGATTAAGGTTGAAAGTGTTGAATAATTTGAAATGGTTTAATTTGTTTATTATGTATTTTTAGCTTTTCAATTAAATCTATAGTTCTAACTGGATCTGAGATTTTATGGAGTGATGTAAATTCTTATATTAAGAAATATGTAAATATAAAATTTTGGCCCCAGCGATGAAATAAAACTCTTAACGTATCTTCTATTCACAAGAAGAGTGATTTATATATAATATGCCTTAAACCTTTTGTATTCAGAAAGATATCCAGTTATTTTTGGACCATAACTCAAAATTTGGAAAGTAGTGATTTCATTATTATCTGTGCTTCAATTTTAGATTGAGAAAAATTTAAACTACTGTCTTTAGACTCCATTCATTTTGAAGCACTTAGACTGATAGTTTAATATGCAATTCTAGCTCAGTACACAAGGCTTTATTTTATACTAGACTTCTTCCTGTTCCATTTTGAAAATGGTCCATAATTGGGGTATGATTTGTTATGTTCTTAGGAGGCATAGTGTTCCAATAGCAAAAAAAATGTGATGAAATCCAGAAGAACAAGATCCTTGGGGAAAAGTGACTCTACCAGCAGTAGCCAACAAAGGAACTAAGGTTATAGAGACAACTAAATTTGTTGTATCCTAGACTTTATGAAGTTGATTCAGAAAGTGCAAAGAAAAAAATGAGTATAATGACATGACCAGAAACTCTAAATGAAATAGAATATAAGAACCAGAAGAAAAACATTCAAAAATAAATGGCGGATATCCAACTATGACAATACCAACAGCAAAGAGGCAGATAATCAAAAAAGTTAGTGTAGATACACATTTTATTTATTAATAAGGTCAGATTTTGAATATATATATACATATATAATTAGGAAAACACATTTAAGGGTGAATACAGAGTAATGTGAAGTGAGTCTCTAAGAATTGTATCATGAAATGTAATGTAGAACACATTGTAGCATATGAAAAATATTAATTTTGTTTGTAAAAGGGCATTCTAAAAGTTAGCAAGAAGAACAAAGAAGTGATAGGAACAATGGTTGGGGAAATGATGTCATATTACTACATGATATAAAATAGAACCACTGAACTATTTTGTTTCTATCTTCAGGGAAAAGCTGGTCTTTGTAGATTAGAATAAAGTTAAAGACCCTGAAAGAGTCTTGTATGCAAAACAGATTTGGATTTCCAATTCTGTACTTTCTTTCACATTAATTTGGACATCTCCCTGGTGGTGCTAATGACTTCTTAATTGTCAAATCTGAAAATAGTATTTCTTTTATCTCTACTGTACTTTTTATTGTTAACTACCCTATCTTTCTGTACACTCTTCAAGTTTTTGTGATGCTGTACTTTTTTAGTTTTCCTATCCATGTGACTCATTTGTTTCAATCAACTTTGCCGAATTATCATCCACATTACACCTATTAACTTGAGTGGTACAGTGAATAGAGCACCAGTGCAGGAGTCAGGAGGACCTGAGTTCAAATCTCACATCAGACACTTGACACTCACTAGTTGTGTGACGTTGGGCAAATCACTTAACCCCAATTGCCTCATCCTGGGTCATCTCCAGTCATCCTGATGAATATCTGGTCATTGGATTCAGATGACTCTGGAGGAGAAGTGAGGCTGGTGATCTGCACAGCCTTCCCTCACTCAAAACAAAGTCAAGTTCAAGTTATGTCATCATTTCTCTGATGGCATGGTCTTCTTCAGTAACGAAGGATGAATATACTTATTAACTTGAGCATACCTGAGGTTTGGTCTTGGACAATTTTCTCTTTTATTTCTCTGTCTTTCTCTCCTTCCCCCCTTTACTCCCTCTAATTATTTCATGACTCTGAGATTTGTATATACAGTCACAGTCTTTCCCCTGACATCCTGAATCACCAACTACTGAGTTGACCTCTAGAACTGGATATCCCATAGGCACCTCAAACTCAACCAATACAGAACAGAAATTATTATACTCTTCTTTCATACTTCTCTATTTTTAGTGAGAGCACTGCTGTCTTTTCTGAGATTTTCTATTTTGGAGTTATAAAATTCTTATTCTCTCTTGCCTCCCATAAGGAAGCAATCACCACATTTTGTTATTTATATATCTACAATATTTCTCACATCTATTCTCTGTACTCACATACCACTGTGGTTTTCTAGGTTTTTATCACTTTTACGTATCTATGCTCAAGGCTCTCTCCACTTTACTCCATTCTCCACAAAGCTAACTAGTTGCCAAAATAATTTCTATTCTATCCTAGATTGTCCCTAAAGTATAAGTCTGACCATGTCACTCATCTGCTCAAGAAACATCAATGATTCTCTGCATTTCTCTAATATCACATAGAAATTCTTCCAATTAGCATTTAAAACCCTGAAAAACCCATACACAATGTAATATTTACCCTTGTAACATACTGATGCCCTTCATTCACACTGTATTTCAGCCAAACTGGTCTTTTCACTTTTCCTCATACATGTCACTCCATCTTCTACTTCTCTCTGTTCCTTTGTACTAGTTATCTCTCATGCCTGAAATGTTGTCTCTTAGAATCTCTAGTTTCATTCATTGATTTAACCATTTATGTGAATTCTTTCCTAATTCCCCTTACTCTAGTACCCTCCAATCAAGTTGTATCACACACACGTATGTATATATACACATACATATAAACATACACCCATATATATGCGTACATACCTATACATACATATAAATCAGCTTTTGAACACCTATGAAAGGAGATACTATTCACCTCTGGAAAAAGAACTGATAAAATAGAAATATATATAGTACACACATACCTACACAAACATGTGTATGTGTGTTTCTCAAATGGTGGTCTTCTCTAGTGTGTGATGAAGAGGAATGGGGGGAACAATTGAGAACTTAAAATTTAACAATAAAATTTAATTTAATTTAAAAAAAGAACCAACAAAGGAGTGTCCCCATGGAGTCTGAATGCCAGGGGAGGAACAAATCAATCAACAAAAATTAAACCAGGAGTGGGGAACCCATAGCCTTGAGTACACATGTGGTCTGCTAGGTCTTTGGGTTGAATATTGTGATCAAGTCCAAGTTTTACAGAACAAATTCTTTTGTTCTGGGAATTTGTTCTGTGAAGTTTGTATTCAGTTGAAGGGTTGCACTGGAGGACCTAGAGGATCACATGTGGCCTTGAGCCTGCAGGTTCCTCATCCCTGATAAGCACTTTTGTGCTCATGTCTCAGACACTGTGCTAGGCACTAGTGACACAGAACTTATGTTTTATAGGGGAGACAAGTATGCAGACAAATGCAGATGCATATACATATATATTTCAAAGACAGTACTGGTAGTTTCAACAATTACTGCCATATAATATAAATTAAGATCTGATATTGCTAAATCTCCATTCTTAACACTTTTTTCATTAATTCTGTTGATATTCTTGGTCTTTTGTCTTTCTAATGAATTTGGAAAATAATTCCAAATTCTTTTTTTCTACCTCAGTAAAATAGATTTTTTTTTAGTAGCTTAATAAAGATGAAATTGAATAAAAGTAGATTAGGTAGAATTGTCATTTTTATAATATTGACTTTGCCTACTCGTGAACAATTAATATTTCTCCAAATATTTAAATCTGACTTTATTTATATGAAAAGTATTTTATAATTATGTTAATGTAGTTCCTGGATTTGTCTTTGCCAGTTTATTCCCCATTATTTTATGCTTCTCGTGGTTATTTTAAATGAAGTGTTTCTTACTATTTCTTCTTGTGGGTTTTGTTGATGGTATACAGAAATACTGATGGTTTTTGTGCGTTTATTTTATATCCTGCTACTTTGCTAAAATTATTAGTTGTATCAACGAGCTTTTTAGTTGAACCTCTAGAATTTTCTAAGTATATCATCATATATGCAAAAAGAGATAGTTTTATTACCTCGTTGCTCATTCTGATGTCTTGAAATTATCTTTTCTGTCATTGCTATTACTAACATACAAATATATATACATATATGTTGTTCCTTTTTCATCTCATTCCCATTAATCTACACACTCTTCAATATCCTACCCCTTATCCTATTCCTGATGCCTTCTTTGTCCTCTCCGCCCTCCCTATCCTCTTGCCCTCTTATTTATTTTTGAATTTCGAAGATTTTTACACACACACACACACACACACACACACACACACACACACACACGCACGTCCCTCTTTAACCCATTCCCAATGAAAGTACTGTTCCAGAACTACCCTCCTTCCTCCCCCATCTAATTTCTCTGTATCAGCTTTTCCTCTTACTCCTCATTTGTAAGAGATAATTTCTCTTTATAGCTTTTTCTACAACATTTTGATTTTTAGAATCACATCATACTCAACTCTACCCCACTCTTTGTTTTGAACTATGCAATTACTAATGACAATCTTCCATATCAAATTTACATTTCCATTCATAAAAAAGTAAATCATTTGTTCTTATGGAGTCTCTTGTAATTAGTTTTTAATGTTTACCTTATATTTCTATTGAAATTTTATGTCGTTTTCCATTGATTTCTGATCTTTTTGCAATAATATTCTGCAAGTCTCTCAGCTTATTGAATATCTTTTTCTTTTTTTTTTGTCCTTTCAGGATTACATTTTGCTGGGTTTGATATCTTTGTCTGTGCCTGGGTTCTGTTGCTCTTTGATATATAATGTTCCAAGATATGCAGTCTTGCAGAGTAGCCATGACAAGGTCTTGAATAATTCTAATTGTGGTGCCACCATATTTGAATTTTCTCTTTTTGTTGTTCATAATACTTTCTTCTTAACCTGTGGATTTGGGGATTTGACTATGATATCCCTATAGGTTTCCTTCATAGGATCCATAGGATCTCTGTCAGGTGGTGATCAGTGGATTTTTTTTATTTCTAGTTTCCCTTCTTGTTCTAATACTTCAGGACAGTTTTCTTCAATTATTTCTTGTGTTATTGTATCACAACTCTCTTTTGATCATAGCTTTCAGGTAGTCCAATTATTTTTATGTTTTCTCTTCTTGGTCTGTTTTCCAGATCGTAAGATAACACATTCTTTTTTATTTTTCTTCCTATATATTTTATTTTATTATCTCTTGGTCTCATAACTTCACTGGATTCCTCTCACCCAATTCTAGTTTTCAAAGAGTCATCTTCTTCCTTTAAGTTCTGGATCTCCTTTTCTAGTTGGTTGACTTTCTTTGCATAATTTTCTTATTTTTCTCGGATTGTTCTTACTTTAAAAAATCCCTTCAATCTCTGTTTAATTTTTGAAGTCTTTTTTGAGTTTTTCTATGAATTCTTTTTGCCAGGTGACAATTTGACATCACTCTTTGGGGTAAGAGAGGCTATTTCTTTTTCTTCAGTGCCTTCTCTGAAGATGAACACTGGTCTTCTCTATTTCCATAGTAACTGTTTATGGCCAGTGTCTATGGTTGGGTTCTTTATCCTTTGTATGTCTGCTTATTTAAAAAAACAGCAGCAGCTTATTATTATAAACTGATCTAACATCTAATCCTGATGTGTAGGAAATGGTACCTCTGGCCTGAAGTCTTTCTTACTGTTATTTTTTGAGTCTTTCCTAGACCTAAACTCTATACTCCTTTCCCCCTTCAAACCTAGGGCCCCTAGGCACACTATGCTGGACATTCTTTTGCTCCCTGAAAATCTTCCAGGGCTTTTAGCTTTAGTTCTCCCCTCTGGCATGGAAGTGAGATAAAGAATTCAACTGTCTTGTTAGTGCCCATACCTAGGAGCGTCCCTGCTCCACTGCTTCTGCCCTTACGAGGCATATGCTGTTTCCTTCTCTCTCAGGGCCAAGTCTCTGCAGGACAGCTGATCCTGGTGTCCCTTGTCTTCAGAGTCTCCCTTAGTCTTCACCCTGCTCAGACACTTGACTTTCCAAACTGTCTGGGAGGTGAAAATTTCTGTGGTTGAAGTCAAGCTATCTCTCAGCCCAGCTGCCCCCAGGGCTCCAGGCTTGCTGTTTCAGAGGAGCTATCCCTGAGGTGTTTACACTTCATTCAGTTAAACCCCTGTCTTGGGATCTTGTTTCAGATCTTCTCCAATTGTCCCAAGAATTCCACAGTTATGCCCCAACTCTTGCTTATTTTTACCACTCTATGTTGACCCTGAGATGTTATTTTATCTTGTTTGTGGAGGAGTTCTGGAGAGCTTGGAATTGTCTGACCCACTCTTCCATCTTCATAGAATCCTCTTGTTTGTATTTCTAAGAGAATAGAATACCCTGAACAGAAATTTCATTGATTTTTGTCTATTTGTGTGTAGTGGAATTAGTTCCATTTTTAGAGATAAAACCATGATACAAGACTAAAACCAATCTTTAATATTTAGCCCCAAGAGTCAACTCTCAGCCTCTCACTATATGAGTTCAGCCTGGACTATTTTGTGTTGTTCTGTTGTGGGCAAGATAGTGTATGCATACCTGGTATTTTTACTATGTTAATTGACTTAGAGGGAGAAAATAAGCAAAGAGGAAGAAAATAAGCTTTTATACAATTCCTACTATTTCCCAGAAACTGTGCTAAATGCTTTTTATTAATGCTATTTCATTTGATCTTCATATGAAGGAAACTGAGGAAAACAGGTTAAGTTACTTGCTCAGGCGCACATAGAAAATACTTAATTGAGGCTGAATTTTAACTTAGGTCCTTGTGACTTGATACAGGAAAAAAGGAGAAGAATATATCCACTGCTCACTCTGTAAGACACATCAACTTATTGTTTGTATATCTGGTATAGTTGTAGCACTTACTGGCTACAATGAAAAAAAATACCTGTAATTGTTGGCATTGGGACAGGGGAGAAGTGAGGAATTAAACAAAAAGTTTATACTCTGTGGTAAGCAAAAAAAGCCTGATATCATCACTTGTTCAAACAAAATTAGCATGGATTCCAAGATGCAAAAAAAAAGAAATCTACTGATTTTACAGTTGAATGTTGGTAAGAGGCTTTTTTTGTGTGTGTCAATGATTAACTCTTAATTCAAAGGAAGTGAAAATTAGAGCCATTTTAAAATGAAAATAGGATTTTTCCTACTTTTGAGCAGAGATTTTTTTCCTTCCCTTAATCTGAACAATACGTTCAATCAGGAACAGGGGGAGAGCATGATAATTTCAATGCAAGCAAAACTGAGTTAAGAAACTACTCTCTGTCTTGTTCCCAAGATTTGTAGAAAGGATGCTAAATTTGATTCTACAAAAGAATCATAGGGTCATTGATTTAGAGCTGGAAGGGACTCTAGAAATCATCTACTCAAACCCCCTCATTTTATAGAGAAGGAAGCTAATATTCAGAGACATGATATAACTTTGACAGCTGTCCTAAAAGAGGTAAGTGACTAAACTGGAGTTTTCAATGGGTATCTTCTAAAAGGCTACATGTAATCTGTGAAGGAAATGCATCTTGATCTGGTCAGTAAAGTATTTGGTGGATTATTTATTCAACATATTGTGTTATGGACAACAGTTCAAATACTTTCTATCACTATCTTCTTCATCCCTATCTCTCACATCATAAGTTGGCCCTTCTCATTTCAAAAGTCACCACCTCCACATGAACAGGTGATCTCATTACATCTTATTTTCTCTGTCAGATTGTTCCTTCTATCATCCCCATGCTATAACACTTTGATCTCTTTCAGGCTACCAGTTGCTTCCCTAAAACCTACAAATATTCCTATGTCTCCTCTGACCTCAACAAATACTTTCTTCTTCCAAAAATTTCCTACTAACATCTCATCTTTTTCTTGCCTTTTGTGGCTATACTCCTTGAGAAGGCCATCAACAAGTAGATGCCTTCACTTTCTCTCCTTTCACTTTCTTCTTAACACTCTGCAATCTGGCTTGTAATCTCATCATTCAACTGAAACTGCTCTTCCCAAAGTTAACAGTGATCTCTTAAATGCTAAATCTAATGGCCTTTTCACAATCATCATCCTTCTTGACCTTTATGAAGCTTTTTACCCTGGCAATCACTCTCTTTTCTTCTCCTTGGTATTCTCTTCTCTGTAGGTTTTTGGAACACTATTCCTGGTGCTCCTCCCACCCAAATGAATGTTCCTTCTCAATTTCCTTGTCCTGAATCTTTATCCAGGTCACATCCACTAACTATAGTTATCTCTGTTGACTTTAAACTGGGCTTTCCCATCTTCTTCCTCTATAAGATGTCACTTGGTGATCTCATCAGCTCTCAAACTGTTGATTCTCAAATCTATTTTTTTTTCTAGCCCTAGCCTTTCTGCTGACCTCCATTTTCACATTTTCATTGTCTTTTAGATATCTCAAACTGGGTGACTCATAGATATCTTAAATTCAACATGTACAAAACGGAAATCATTATCTTTCCAATAAACCCCTCCAGCTTCCAAACTTCCCTATTACTGTCAAAAACACCATGATTCTGGCAGTTCCCCATGCGTTATCCTTGACCTTTTACTCTCTCTCACTCCTGCCTATCAAATCCAATTTATTGTCAAGACCTGTCAATTTTACCTTTATAACAACTTTTCAGATATGTCCCCTTTATCTCTTCTGATACTGTTTACCCACCCTGTTCTAGATCCTCTTGTCCTCCCACCTGGACTATGTAGCCTGCTGGCTTATGTCCCTGACAAAAGACTCTTCTTACTCCAGGTGATTCTTCTCTTGGCTGTTGGCGATTTTTCTAAAGTATAGGTTCAACTATGCCATCTTCCTACTAAGTTAACTCCATTTGGACCTTATCACTTCCAGGATCAAATACAGAATTTTCTGTTTGGCATTCAAATCCTTTTATGACCAACTGCCTCCTAGCTTTTCTAGTTTCTTTTTTTACCCCTTACATCCCACATGTAGTCTTCAATTCAGTAACACTGGCTTCTTTGCTCTTCTTCACATAGGACACACAATTTCAAAATGTTGGGTATTGTCTCTAGCTGTCCTCCACCCCAGGCCTAGAATGTTCTCCCTCCTTATCTCTGCCTTCTACCTTCTTTTCCTCCTTCAAGTTCCAGCTAAAATCCTACCCTTTAGAGGAAGGATTTCCTAATCCTTCTTAATTCTAGTGCATTCCCTTTGTTGATAATTTCCTTTTTATCTTACAGGTAGCTTGTTTGCATGTAGTTATTTGCATTTTGTCTCCTCCATTAGATCATGAGCTTTTTAAGAGCAGGAACTCTCTTTTGCCTTTCTTTGTATCTCTAGCATTTAGTAGAATATCAGAAACATAGTAGCCACTTAACAAATGTTTATACACTGACTGAACTTTGAGGTATTTTAATATCTCATGGGTACCACTGCAGCCACCATGCTTTCTGTTCCCTTACAAATATCTGATTCCTTTAGCAAAATGGTGATGTCCTGGGAATGACAACCATAAAGCATCATGATTGGGGTGGGGTAGGCACTGTTGTTAGAAAGATGACTTTTTGTTTTAGAGAACATGTTGGGATTGTTGACAGTGATGAAGAATATCCTAAATGTAACTCTCCCCTTATTAGAAATTGTCTATCAGCAATGTCATTTCCAGTCATCCTGAGGAAAATCAGGTCCCTGGATTCAGATAGCTCTGGAGGAGAAGTGAAGCTGGTGACCTTGCACAGCTCTCCCTCAATCAAGTCAAGTGCAAGTCGTGTCATCATTTCTCTTATGGCATGGTCTTCTTCAGCAATGGACAAACATAATCCAAGATATATGTAAAACATATTAACTTCATGAGCTGTCCATCCAATTATAAATTACAATGAAATTAATAAGCATTTTTCATTCCTTTGACTTTTCCTGCATGTAACTTTCTGCTAAACACTCTTTAGTGGTTGTGGATCTCATTAAAGATGACTAATGAGACCCTGAGACTTGGTACATACTCACAAACACATGCACAGATTTGGAGTATCTCACCACCTCACCACCTTTGGCTTTAGCGACTCTCACTTCTATTTGGATTTGTGAGTAGATATCATCTATGAGCACAAATAATAGTATTGTTAGCTCTTATCTCATTTCATAATTTGATATTTATAATTATGATAGAGTTGAAACAAATTATCTCTTTGACTATCTCTAAAATTCTTGGGTATTTTTAACATGTATAGGAGATTGAAAATCAGAATCATGGGATCTCAGAGGTTTGAAGGGACATTTGAGACCATTTAAAATACCTACCTTAATAAAGGAATTCCTCTAAAACTTATCCTATAGGTAGTCTTTTAGTTGGTCTGTGAAGATATCTGACATAGAAGAAATTGAAACTATCTCCTCAGGCATTCATTCTACTTTTCCATAGACCTAATTTTTCTGATGCTTTCCCTATGATGAGATTCAAATACAGTGGTCAATGAGAAGCTCATTATTTCAAGTACCACTTAAAGCCACTTTAGGAGACTGAGATTCAAGTAGACTGGTCAATGAAATACTGAAACTAATAGTGGCCCCTCTGCTCCTCTGTCCTGGGGTGAACGATGGAATATATAATGCACAAAACTCCCTAGTCACCTCATCTCTCTACCCAAGGTAGGTTTTACTGTATAAGAATCCTTAGCCTTTCGTGACAAGGGGAAGTCCTCCTTAAATGGAGTACATTTCCCTTTTGTGGACCCTGAGCTGTCGAGTTTTTATTATCTACTATATCAGCTGTCCTTAGATGTCATCTACAGATTTGATAATAATGTCATTTAGGTTATGTAGTGGATAGAGCACTGGACTTGGGGGTCAGGAACACCAGAGCAAATCTTACTTTAGATTATGTGTGTGGTTTTGGGTAAGACTAAATCTCTGCCAGGCTCAGTTAATTCATTTATAAAATAAGGACAATAATAGTACTTAACTTCACTGAATTGCTGTAAGAATTGAAGGAGAACTATACTGTAAAAATTGTGCAAGGACGTTGTGAAGAAGATGGTCTCAATTTGGTGTTGTAAAATTCCTTGTTCTGAAGAGAATTCTGCAGCTTATATTCATATCCCTCTGCCCTGCTGTCTTAGATCAGTTGGACTTCTTTAACAGTTGTAAAAAGTTGTAAAAGTATTGGTCACATCCTCTCCTTTACTGTCCTTTAGCAGACAATGCTTTCTGATTCTGACAACAAACCCTATCATCTATAGTGTGAATAACACCACAAAAGCTTGCCTTTTCCCTTAAATGAATCTCTTATTTCCTCTCCCTCTCCTGTTAAGTGCTTTACATATCCTAAGATGATTCAACATGTTGCTGATTGGCTGTGTAGTCTAAGAGGGTCTGAAAAGTTATTAAACCAAAACTCTAGTCTAGGAAGCTGAGATGTTAGCAGCAATCTGTCTTTCTTAGTAAGATAAATTCCTTAGAATAATAAATCCTTTTTCTTTTTAGTTTGGCTACTCAAGTCATTTAACCCTGAGTCAACTCCCTCCCCACCTCCCATGTGAACACACAGAAGAATCAACTGATGGTTGAGATGTTCCATGGAAAATGCAAGAACCCAGATTGAGAAATTCCCCACCATAATTAAGTAAAAGAATAAATCTCATGCTTCACAAATCTTATAATACTTGATAAATGCAATCTATTATTATTATTATTATTATTATTATTAATCTGTGCCTTCATCTAAGTCAGGGATCTTAACCTTTTTTTTTTTTTTGTATATGAGACCTATTTGGCAGTTCTCAACATATTTTTTTTAAATCATAGAATAGATTATAATGGAAACCATTCTTATTGAAGTAGAGTTATCAAAAAACATTTAAAAAATAGTTTGTGGATTTCAGGTTAGGGACTGCTGGTCTAAGTCATTAAAAAAATGTTAAACAGCTTAAGGCACAGGTCTCTGGGGCTCACCAGTAGGAACTCTCTCTCTAAGCTGAAATTGGAGCATTAAAGAGTTGTTCTTGGAATTCAACTATTTAACTAGTTTTTAATGCACAAGTTGAATATTGCCTGGAATCCCCACCTCCATTTTTTTCCCACCAAAACATCAGAGACTTTATGAAAAGTTTTACTAAAATCTGTATAAAATATCTATAGCATTTCTCTTACTTATCAGTCTAATAACCCCATCAAAATAGGAAACAAGTTTTATCTGGTATTGTTAAAAGTAAAATTACTTTGGCTCTTTTTTTCAATATAAATTCCATTTCTAGATATCCTATGGTCATCCTTTTAATAATATTTTCTAAATATTTACCAGGCAAGTTCACCGATCTATAGGCAGAAGACTAAACTGTCTTATATTTTTAAGGTGAGGTAAAACATAGAAGTGGTACTGTTGATAAAGAAAATTCTGGGCTTGGAGTCAAGAAGACCTCAGTTTAAATGCAGCCCTCACACACAAACTGTGTGTGATCATGAGCAAGTCCTTTCCTCGGTTTCCTCATCTATAAAATGAGGAAAATGACAGCAGCTACTTCATAGGGTTGTTTTGAGGGTAAGAAGAGATAATATTTGTAAGGCGTAGTGTCTGGCTCAAAGTAAATGGGTTCATAAATGCTTATATGCTTCTCCCCTTAATGATAACTGGGTCTTTTTCCCTTTTCTTATAATCCAATTACCTGCAGGTGCTCTACCCAAAAGAGTAAAAATCTTGATGACTGAAACCTGGAAAGATATCAAGGAGAGATTTCTTTCTCAAATACCATGCCTTAAACCCAATTCACACTGGCTCTCACTGATTGGCTAACAATAGCTTACAGCTGGAGTCCCAGTTAATGGTTATTGTTTGGGCCTGATGATCAAAATGATAATTGTTTCTATCTTGGCCAGAAACCCTAAGGGTTTTCCCCTCCCAGATTGATTTTTTTTTTTTTTGATTCAGTAAAAGAGGCCATTCATTGACTCATTTCTTACTCAGACTTAATCACTGAAAGGGTATTGCCTGAGTCAAAGTGAGGATTCATAAAGACCTTAGCTTAAAAAGATCAGTCTCCTACTGTATCCTGGGTTATCTCCAGTCATCCTGCTCTATATCTTTCCACTGGCACCAGAGGAGAAAGTGAGGCTGGTGACTTTACACAGCTCCTCTTCATTTAAATGCAGTTCTCTTGCAAGTCATGACATCAACTTCTTGATGTCATGGTCCTCTTCCAGAATGAAGGACAAACAATAAGCAATCAAGCATAATCCAATATCTCTCCCATTCTGCCTCATCTTTTACAGATCATTGGCAGTGACTCATCACATGGTATTTCAACTCTTTGCAAATCCTGGAGATGGCAGACCCATTGTGTAAAAAAAGAAAAAGAAAAGAACACAGTCCCTGGAACTAGAGAAACTGGGTTCAGATTCCTCCTTCAATACACCCTGGGTGACTTTTGGCAAGTTGATTAACTTTCCCGAGACTCTTTTCTCCTCTATAAAACTGAAGTCTTGGACTGGAAGACCTCAGAGTCCCCTTTCACTTCTAGATCTGTGCTACTGTGCTCAGAACTCCTTTCCTATACTTTCTCTAAACCTTGTGAAATCATTTCTCCTGAGATCCAAGGTGCATATAAAGCTATTTTTGGCTATAGTCTCCTCTATGATAAATTATGGGATGAAATAATTATTTCACTTCATGGTTCCCAGGGTCACATGGCTAGTAAGTACTCTACATTGCTACTCCCTGCTGCCTATGTAGAATAAATTGACATTTATTTTGTTTTGTTTTGTGTTTGGTTGTTTATAGCAAAACAATAGATGGTGTGATACAGTGGGAATTGTCCTCAGTTTAGCAACAGAAGACTTGGATTCAAATTCAGACATGCCCACTTATTCTCTGTTTGAACTTGGGTAAGTAATTTTATTTCCTTGCTCCTCTACTTCTTCATTTATAAAAAAACAGTTACTGAGTTTCTTTCTAGTTCTAATTCCATGGGTTTATACTGGGGCATTCTTATAAATGTTTAACAACTTTTTTGGGGAAGGGGATGCATTTAGGATGAATTTTTAAGTTCAATCCATATTGTTAACATTTTCTCCATCATTTTCTTAAGTGTTGATAATCATAATCAGTAAAAATAATAAATCACATCCTGATTTGCCATTCTGAAATGTAAATGCTCACACTGAAAATTTAACAGTTTGGCTTTCAAGAGACAGTTTGAGCTGACTCTAGCTCATACTCCTGAACCTGTCGCCATATATAAAAAGATAATTATGTTTTTATCCACAGTATTCTTAAATAATTTTGAATTTAGTGGGGAAGTCTTTTAAAATGGTTTATGGAAAACAAAAAAAAAAAAGGATTTCCTCCCCCCATTTCATCAGTTTAACTCACATTAGACTCCACCTAGGACACACAAAATGTCACCTGCATGTGTATAATTAACTGTATCTCTGTAAGTACACTCAGAAAATGTTACAAGAGTAACTGGACTAAGCTTGTAGGTTCTTGTGTTGTAACAGTAACTGGATAACTGGTGGTTTGGGGTAATAACAGGTTGAGGTTGATTCTGATACATTGTGCTCAAAACAACATAATGTACTGTTGAAGTTTAGACCCAGGGACACCAAACTGTTGAAGTTTCTTGACGTGTTGTGGTGGAACTGTCTCAAAGAGTTCAGACCACCTCTAATCCAAGTATAGGCATTTATCGAGATTGATGGCTCTCATGGAGTGGGTTAAGTTCCAAGAGGACCAGCAACCTCAGAGAGAAAAAAATGGATTTTTATAGGGTAAAGACGCAATTCATAACATAAATTTACATAGAATATTAGGATTATGATTAATATTAAAAAGGCAGGAGGAGTTTGTTAAGGGATTAGGTAATGAAGGAAGGGTCCCAGCCACAGTGGAACTTGTGCCTGCAATTACCCACAAAGCATACGGAGAAAGCCATTTGGGGGGGTATGTATATATACATATATATATATATATATATTAGTGATATTATAATAAGCCTCTCTATGTCACAAGTTCAGTCTAGGTCAGTTCTTTATTATAACTGTGCAGGTGCCAATTTAGGGAAAAATCCCTTCCATTGTTTTGGGATCTACATCCTGTTCGGGCATCCTGGTGCTGTTGCTTTCTGATTGACTGAGTATTGTGGTCGTGTCTAGGACTAGATGGATGTGACTGTGGTTGAGTGCATGGACTCACCTGCTGCCTTTGTGGCAAGTATGAGGAATGGGTCTGGCAGCAGTGCCTAGGTAGAGGCAATGGCTGAGTTCCCACACCTGCTGTTTCTGTGAGAACTATGAGTTTCAGGGACCCACCTGTTGTTCTAATGAGCAGTGAGGCATATGTGAAGAATTTAGGACATGGAGGGGTGGGGAGGGTTGGTGAGATACAGTGGGCCTGTAATGAAATTAGAATATTGGGACTGGGGGCAGCTCTATTAGGACTCCATCGGTACTTTCACAGATCATTAAGTGAGTTTGACTAGGAAGAAGAGAGGATAGAAAACCACTTCTGTATGGACCATTCAGACCACTTTAATTCTTTGAAGAAATTGCTCTTACTCTTTTTTCCCATCTAGATGTTAAATATAAATAAATTTTATCAATGTAAAAATGCCAATGTGGAGTACCATGTGATTGATGAGTCACTGTCAACGATCTGTAAAAGATTAGGCAGAATGGGAGAGATATTGTATTATGCTTGATTGCTTGCTGTTTGTCCTTCTTTCTGAAGGGGACCAGGACGTCAAGAAGTTGATTCCATGACTTGCAAGTGAATTGGATTTAAGTGAAGGAGGGCTGTGTCAAGTCACCAGCCTCACTTTCTCCTCTGGAGCCATCTGAGTGTAGGCAATTTATAGAGCAGGATAACTGGAGATGGCCCAGGATGCAAAGGGACACCTTGACCTTTTTAACAAATAACAAATAGTGTTATTGGTCTGGGGCCTTATGAGACTTTATGTATAGAAGAAAGAGAATTGACAAGTTTTAGGATCTATGAGTTAATAGAACTAGCAGAAGACCAGCTTTGGAGATAATATTCACATTGAATGTTTGCTATGTCAGTGAAATCAGACAATGTCACTTCCTCCACTAAAAAAACAATCAAACAGAAAGGATAAATTATCTTGAGAAAGTCAAGTATCATGATTCATGGTTTAGAATATACTACTCACTGGAGAACAAGATGATCTAATAAATGAAAGAAAAATTCTTAACTAATATTTTCAAAATTTCAAGATCTTTATATTAAAGCAATTATATCTTGTGAAAATTGCACAAACATGATTCTATATATAATAAGGTACTACTTAAGAAATGGACGGATTATAATTATAAACTTTTCAGCTCAATTGAAGAGCAATAAACACAATAAAAAAGAGATAAACAATGCATATGTGTGATTACTAAATTGTTAAATTTTAAGAAGCAACTGCATGATGGTGAAATCTATATAATATAGAAGAAACAAAAAAAATTACAGGACATGGTGAAATCTCCACAATACAGAAGAAATAACAAAATTAAAGAAGCATTGGTGAAATCCATATAATGTGGAAGAAATAACAAAATTACAGAAAAAACAAACACTTCCTTATCTCTTCCACAAAGTAAGTCTTCTTTTGAATAAAACAGTCTGTCTCGCAAGTATGCTCTTCCTAGATCAAATTGTTTTAACTTGATTTATTTTTTTGTTATGAACTTAACAATCAGCAACAGCTAATAAACATAAAACAAAATAAGGGATAAATTTTCCATTATGCTAAACATTTTATAAACTTAAAACTGTTTTAACAAAATTAAAATTATTTTCTTCTGCATCCTTTTCCATATTTCACTGAAGTTCTACTACCTTTATCTTTCTGTGTTTTCCCCCTCATCCTTTCCTGTTTATTTCTCTTCAATATTTGAAGTCAAAGTATGTACTGTCTCAGTTCGGAATATTTCATTTTATATTACTTTAGGTCTTTGAAAAATTTTTTTATATGCTTCATGATTATCATTCTTCCTAGCATCATAAAACTCCAGTACATAAGCACACCATTTTTCATGTAATCATTCTCTAATTTTTTAGAGTATGTGCAATTTTTACTATTATAGAGGGCTGATAAATATTTCTCTAAAAACAAGGTCTTCCCCGAAATTTAATGTTTTTTTACTACACATGCTTTATTTTTTCAAAAAGCAATGTATGCTTGCATTTACATTTTAATTAAGAAAGATTTAATATACATCTACCATGTGTAACTTCCATTAGAGCTCACCTAATGAACCACTGATACTCAGCACTGATACTCAGCACAGTGATGTATTCTTAGGTTTCACACACACATGAGATAGATCCTACCAAGTTGAAATGTTTATAAATATAGAGCTAGCAGCAAATTACTTATTTTTTCAAAGCTGAACCTAGCTATATGAGGCTAGTTACCATCTTGGCCATGGAATGATAAATGACCTAGTCAAAGCAACTCTTCAAGACCATTTACCAACTCATAGAGGAGCTGTGGTCCAATTCGGGAGAGAAAGAATTCACATAGATGAAGTGATAAATCTGTAGAGCCAAGACATGTTTCATTTTTTCCCCAGAAAAACCTAAGAAAAAGTTTATTTGAACAATTAATTCCTTATTCTTTTCCACAATTATCTAAGATCCCATATGGTGTCTCTTGACTTCCTTGAACATAGCTAAATGCCTAAGTTCTTATATTCCTAAGTGCCCATGTATTTATTTATTTAATTACCTACTTACACTAGTATTAAGTATATTTTTGTAAGCACCTACAATATTCTAAAAGGCTACACACATGCATGCATGTATGTGTATATACATATATGTGTGCACATATATATGCATTGCTATTGTTGCTCCTCCTTCCTTTTTGAAGAGGACCAATGAAATCATAATGTGATGCTGAACTTGCACATGAAATGGATTTAAGTGAAGCAGAGTTACACCAAGTCATCACCTCACAGTCTTTTCCAGGGTCAGTGAAGCACAGCAGCAAGGCAAAAGGGATATAGTGGATAGCATTGGCATCTTCAGGGTCTGACCAAGCTCTATGTTCTCTACATCACCTTCATGGCCTTTGGAACAAGTTGTTTTTATCTGCTCATTTTGCTGGGGGAAACCTTCACATGTTTGGGGTAGACATTCCCCCTAACTCATTGATGGATTGGAGGCCGGCCAGTAACCTTGAACCTGGTTTAGTCTGTCTACTGAGCTGTCTTTACCAGCATATGGTCACTGAGCATGCTACAACTTCTTGGAGACATGGGTAAGAGTTGAATGTTAGGTGGACTACAAAGGTGGATAAGCAGCCCTTAAAAGGATTCAGCAATTTCTTACATCAGAGGTACTAGTTCTCCCTGAATACCCCATGTATCTAAGTGGCTAAATACTTAAGTACCTAATTACTTGGAGGAAATGTTTAAAATTATGTAGATACCCTGAGTTTTTACCTTAATCAAATTGCTTCATTTTTCTAAGGTCCTGTTTTTGACTGGAAAGTGTACATAATAATGCCTATGGTAGCAACCTCACAAGATTGTGTATCAGCAAGGACCCTGACATACACAAGAGGGCCTGCTGTACAGGTTCTTAGATCTGTTTTTCTAAAAGAAAGCAACTTTTGAGGGAGCAACAATCTACTTTAATCAAGCACATATATCATTCAATTGATTGAGGGGAAAAATTCACACCCTGAACTTCAGGAAAAATACAAACGGAAATTAGAAACAGAAAACTACAAACAGAAAGAACAGATAGGGATTCCAACTGTCACACCATTACAAACATAGTTGGAAGAGAGAGAAGCACCATCATCCGAGTTTTCAAAGCCATGGCTCTTTAATGGTTACTCAGGGTCTCATCTGGCCAAACACTTCCAGTGAGGAAGCCCTAAAGTAACACCTCACCTCCCAGTATTTCCTTTCAGAGCCAGAAGGCAGGACCCTCTGACCCAGTGCCTCAGTAGAAATTAACAAAAGCTATTGAGGTCTCTTAATGGGTAGGGATATCTTTAACTCTTTCTACCTCCACCCCCACCCCCCACCATTAAGCTTAAATTACCATTACAGATTGCTATGAGACTCAGCTGTGATAATTTCTGTAAAGTGCTTTGCAAACGTTAAGGTAACACATTATGTGTTATATACCTATACATACTAGGCATGTGTATGTGTGAGGTTAGCCGGTTCTGTGGGGTAACGGAGTGCTGCACTTGGAATCAGGAAGATGAGTTCAAATTGTGCCTCAAATACTTATTCGCTGCATGATACCAGGGAGTCATTTAATATCTTTTTGTCTCATTTATCAAAACAGTGATAATAACATCTACCTTCCAGGATTGTTGTAAGACTCAAATCAGTACTACAAAGATATATATGCACATGCATAAATAAACCTACAGATTTATATACTTATCTATATATCATATGTATACGTGTGTGTGTATAATATACATTTTTGTATATATTAGCCATGTCTACAAAGAAAGAAAACCCTTTTGAAATTCACACTGACCCATCCGTTATTGATCCGAGAGCTAAGAGAGAAATGTATCAACTTCTTTCTTCCTAATGTAGCTCAATTACTCTGTGTGTTCTTGAGGCTACAACTACAGGAGAAAATTGAAACTGCTAAGGAAGAGCAACAAGTTTATTCAGACAGATAAATTCGGTTTTGGACATTAGGCATTTGGATAGAGAGTTAGCGATGCTGGCAAAAATCTAAATGTTGATTTGGAGCATGAAGTTGAAAATGGATACCTCAGAATTTAGAGTGAGACTGAATCTTGGTAGTTATCTAATCCCACCTCCTCAGATCTACAGTTTCCACAGCTTCAGCCCCAAGAGATTAAATGAACTGTCTAAAAATCAAATAGTGAACAAGTTGCACAGCTGGCTGCAGCACCCAGGTCTTTGGAATCAATATCAGTTCTCTTTTGGTTGTAGCATGCTATCTCATTAACAGAGAAGTGGAGGTCTAGAGGGTAGAGGTAGAGCTTTGGGAGTCATCTTTGTAGAACTGATAATTGAAGCTCTGGGAGGTAGGTGAGATCTCAAAGAAAGTATAAAAAAGAAGAAGAGGGCAGAGAGCAGAACTTTGTACAATAACCATAATATTATTTGATCTTTATTCTCACAACCCTGGGAGACAGGTACTAATAATGCCCCAGTTTTACATGGAAACTGAAAAAGAATAATTAACTGACTTGCCCAGTATCACAAAGTGAGTAAGTTATATACAAGTAACTGATCTGTGTCAGAGGGGAGCATTTCTATACTGGGGTTCCCTTCACTGTTCTATACACACATGCACTGCCACACACAATAAAGCAAGACATGATTGTTTTTTAGATAATACATAATTTTATGTAGTTAATACATACTTACTATTGCTCATTACAAGGTTTTATATTAGTAGTTTAGATTTGGGAAAATAGGAAATGATCTGTTCAGAAGAACTTTTGAATTATCAGTACTATCTATGAACTTTAGTATATATTAAATTATATCAATATAATTGTCAATCCAATTCTCTTGTTTACACAAGTATACATATATATGTATACATGTATACACATACATACACACATATGTATATATGTAAACATTCTACACAAAGAAAAATGAGCAGAGCCAAGAGAACATTGTATACAGTAATAGTAATATTGTTTTAAGAATAACTTTGAGCGAATAAGTCATTTTGACTACTAGAAATACCCAAATTAACTATGAAGCATATATGAAGAAAGACACTATCTACATCCACATATTTTTTTTTTACCTTTTCCACAAGACTAATAGGGGAGATGCTGTCAAATGCCTTGATGAAATCCAGATATGCTAATGCATTTTTAAAAATTCCTCTCCTATTTTTATACCATTTGATCATTTAATTTTATCCACATAATCAGTGTGCAAACAGCTAATGACAGATTAATTCATCCAAAAGAATCCAATCATTTGAGCGTATAGATATAATGTTAGTTACCTAGAGTTGTTCAGTCTTTGAGCTGGAAGACAAAAAAAAATATGTAAAGACAGAGAAGTAAAGGTGGGGAAAGCCCTTGGGGAGACAATTCAATAGTATTAACTTGGAACAAATTATGTAGTTGCTGTAGTCAAAAAAACGACAATAAGAAGTTGGACTTCTCTCCACAATTCAGAAACAAACAAAAACTTCAAAGGCAAAAACTTGCAGGTACTACCAAAATTCAGGTAGATGCGATCTGGATGGAGGAGATAAGAGACACAAGAAATAAGAAAGTAGTACTGTGGATTCAAATGTCCCTGTCCTGGTACCTGCCCTATCTTCTGTCACTCCATAGTCTGTGATGAGACTTCTTTTGAAGAAAAAGCAATACTTAAGCCTTCTGTTCCCATTAAAAACTCACGCCTGGAACCAGTCCCTCGCATGAACTGCTATATAGAGAATCAGAGGATTAAAATTGCTCCTTCAATTACATAGTCCCTGGGATAAAGGACCTCCTCTATATGACTTTCTTGAATACCATTACCATTAATTCCTCTTTGCTCTACTATGCCCTGCCCTAAATATTCTAATTATCTGACACTTTCGTTATTCTGTGGTTGGACAATGCAGGACCCAGAACAAACAGTATGGATTTGTATAGAATAGGTTCAATCCTGAACACTCTGAAATCTCTGGCTCATGTCCCCACCCAAAAAATTCTCCTGGGAGCATCAGATTTTGGCTCATATCCAGTCTTCTACTAAAGAAAAAAGGACTAATTTCCTAAGCAAGCACTTAGGATAACATAACCTTGAATATAACACAAATTTTATTTAACCCAATTAAAGCATAAAGATCTTTTCTTGCAATTCTAGGAACACTAAATGTAATGCTTTTCCTCTCTAATGGGCCTCTACTTTCAGGGTACTATATAATTTTCCTGACTTGTATAATGATTACCTTGATGCCCTTACCTTAGCCCCTCAAACATGTGAAGTATATGAGTGTTCAAGACAATCAAGCAACATCTTCTATGTTCATTTTTCATCTCTACAGAGAAGATTCCCAGGTTTACACAGCCATCCCTAATCTTTGGCCAGAAAGCCAATTCCACATTGACAACTGCATGCTGGACATGTGTAGGTAGATTACCCATCACTCAAATGTGTCATAGTATGTTCATGACAGAACACATCATCTTCTTGCCAAGGCCTCTGCTGACAACACTAACTTTAGGCCAGTCACCCAGGATTTCAACCTCAAAAGTTATCCTTGACTCTTCTTTCTCTTCCTCTCCTCCCATATCCAAGCAGTTGCTAAATGTTGTAAATCCTATCTCTGAGGGAGTTCTTGCTTCTATCCCCTGTACTCTGATTAGATTCCCGCTTCCCTATGACTGCCAACATTGAGAAATCTAATTGTTTCAATTCCTTTAGCCTCTTTCCTCTCCAACAAACTCTATATTCATGCATCCTGCCAAAAAAATTTCTTCCTCAGGTACAAGTCTGGTCAAGTGACTCCCTTCCTCAAAAAAATTTTAGTAGATCCCTGTGGTCTCTGTCATTTAATAAATGTCATGTATTGCCAATTTTTTGTCATGGAATTTAATGCTCCTTATAACCTGGCTCCATCTTGGTTCACTAACATTATTTCATAGTCTATTTCACTTCTTCTATTATTAGCTAACTAGCTGTTTCCTAGCTCAACATTTTGTTTTTTGCCTGCCCCACCTCCTTCTATTGGCACACACATTACTCCACTGTCTTAAAGGAAAATCTCTTTAGCTTTGGATTTCTCTTCCAAGGCTTAGCTTGGGATCCACTTGGTCTCTGATGCCATTCTTGATACTCTAAGTTATAGTGCCAGCTCATCACATTATTTTATATTTATTCATTTTTTTACATGATAATATTCCCAGCAGAAAATAAGCTCCTTGAGCTCAGTGATTATTTTAGTGCCCAACACAGTGGCTTATCCAGAGTAAGAAATTAATATTTCTTTAGTTAAAAAGAATACATTGTTGATGGATCTGTCCAAAAGCTACTAAATGGCAGAATCTATTTTCCCATCCTGTTTTGTACTTTGAATTTATTTCATGCTCTGCATATTGCAAACTTTTTTTTAACGAATTGTGCTCAGGGTCAGGGGGCCCAGGGGGCTCAGGCCCTGACCCCGAGCAGAATTGAAATAAAGGGAAGTAAACATGGTGTCATTAGTGTAGTCACTGAGACTAGGAGAAAAGTCTGTCTTTGTCTGAATGGAAGGACCCATTGATATGATGGAGGGAATTGGAAGCATCTATCTCCTCCATTTTTCTTTTCTTCAGTATATTTAAATTCAGTCTCAGAAGGAGATCCTGTATCTCAGTAAGTTGCAAATTAAAACCCTCCAATGAAATAAAAATCCTTCCCATCTGGGCCGCATATTTTATGAGTTTCATACACCAACTCCATAGACAGAACAGAAGTTCAATTAGCATAGGTAGTCTTCATTTTGCTGCCACATGTCCAAAACATAGATTCCATTGTTTTTATATGGTTCATAGAAAAAGTAGTGCAGGGTTTAATGGAATTGATAACTTTTTAAGTGGCTCCAGTGGCTTAAGTTTCCTGAATACCCTTCTCATGTATATATGAATATGATTGAGGGAGTAGTTGGGTAGGAAGGAGTACAGTGTCCACAATGAGTACTTAATGTACTTTAGGAACAATGGAGCAGTGATGGCTATAAAGAAGACGATTCCAATGAAATTTCTTATGGAGCCAGTTTCTCAATGCTGAGCAAATTGTGGTCTTCCTACCTCTAAGTCAAGCATTTGATTATATAATATCCCTTCACATGGTCTTCCACAACGGAGAATGAACACAATTCTGTGAATAGACATAGCTGGCTGAATGGGGACCCAGTTAGCTGGGTAACTTAGCTTCTCCTCTCCTGCCTGCCTCCCTCCTCCTCTTCCTTCTCCTGTCAAAAGGAAGGTAAATTTGGATGGTCAAAAGATGCCCAGTTGACTAGATTTTACTGGCTAGTTCCTTCCCTTCCCTTCTCTTTCCCTAGACCTTAAACCTACTGCTCTCTGAAGCTGGGACCCCAATGGGCCCCTGTCTAAGGGCTTTTCTGGACCCTCCTGGCTTTAGAGTGATTATCAATAGTAACTGTTGCTGTTTCCCTCCCAGCCTGATGTCTTTCTTTTCTTGGCCTCATTAAATGGGCCGTGCCCTGGCTACTTCTTAAACAGGCCTATTCAGTGAGTGGGTGTTGCCTCACCCTAAGTGAGTACCTGCAATGACCTTGGCCTAAAGGGCCCAAGGTCTCCCAGTGCATCCTGGGTCATCTCCAGTCATCCTGATGAATATCTGGTCACTGGATTCAGATGGCTCTGGAGGAGAAGGGAGGCTGGTAACTGATGTTGGGATTGGAAGCTCAATTCCATGTGGACAGTCTCGGGTGGGTAAAGGTGGGAGCTTCTAAATCTTAGAGCTCTAACAAGACCCCCCCAGGAAACGGCAGGGAATAGAGGTGAACCGAGCTATCTCGAGTAATTCTGCCTCTTCCCGTGAGAAACGTGATGGGAGAGAGATCTCCCTGCCCTCGAGATTGTCCCGGATCTGGGCACACCTAGTTACCTAACAGCACGGTATTCAGATGCAAACTATGCGGCTGCAGGTTAAGTAGGATTGAGGAAGCCTGAAAGCTCTCTTAGCACGTGAGGAGCCAAGAGGACAGTAGGCTCCACTTCTCTTCTTTCCTCTCTCCTCTCCCCCTCTCTCCCCGCTTGTACTTCTACTTCCAATCCCTTAAGATCTTAGCCTCCTTAGGAAATCTCCCCCTCTTCCTCCTAAGGAAGACCCCTCTGCACTTGTAACTGAGACCCTGAAATAAAGCTCAACCCTTGTTCGACTCTGGAACGTCCTTTCTCTCATATGAGAATCCGGTTTTGGCCAACCGAAGACCTTGGAGGTGAGGTAAGAAGACTCGGGTAGCCCACACAGGCCTCTAGGCCTGGCAAACTTGCACAGCCCTCCCTCACTCAAAACAAAATCAAGTGCAAGTCATGTCGTCATTTCTCTGATGGCATGATCTTCAACAACAAAGGATGAACATAATCCCTTCACATAACCTGAGTTGGAAGCACAGAGTACATGCAAGAACTGGTAGGGTTCCAAAGTGGTGATTTCTGAGCAACCAAAAGGTACCATGATAGCCCTGAAGTCTGACGGTAGTAGAGAGAGGGATGGAAGGTGGTTTAGGGGCAATAAAGAGAAAATTTTATCTATTTTATAACTTGGTAAAGGACTACTATTTAGAAGAAACACTGAGGATAATTCTAAAGGTCCCTGGAAGATCCTAATAACTTTTACCCTCATTTTTCTTCCTGCAAGAGATTATACAAGGATGCCAATCTCCATTTGATGAAAGCATGGCATTACTCTAAAGTATTTCTATTTCATTTACATGTAGACCCCTAGGCTGATTCTGAAATGTTTAAGACAATATTTTTTATTTAAAAAAAAAAATCAAGTCTCATGGTATGCCAGACCCTTAATATACATCATTTTACACAGTAATAATTAAAGAAAAAATTTGAAAGGATTTGGGTGTCTATATAATGGGTTAGGAAGCGCAAGAGTCTTAGTTAAAGAGTCCTCACATATAGGAGGCCTATCTTTCAGCAATGACAATTATGAACAAATAGCATTTCGATTTCTGGAATTCTGAGAATAGCAGGTGATTATTATAGTCTTCCAAGCTCCCTGGCCTTCCTACTTTATTCAATCAAAGTTTAATAATTTGACATCCTTGAGGAAGACTATTATTGCAAAGTAAAATTAATTAGTTAGAGCCCAGAGGTGCAGATAACCTAACTGCAGAAACAACTACTTTTCCCTAAAGAAATAGTCTCTACATAAGGCTAATTTTGAAGCACTGATTTATTTCTTTTCCAAGTTGAGTAAATCATTCAAATTCCTTTAACAAGAAACTGTACAAGCAGTATATTTCTAAATGTGCTCTTCAAAGGTTAACTTGGTGTCGAGTTGGCTTTCAAAATGAATGTATCAAATGAATCTTCATGGCTGGACATAGCAACCTACTCTTTTAGTCCCAGTCTCCATACTATGGTTCCTGAAAAGTATGCTTGCAAATAGTATGTTTCATTCACCTTTCTACAAAACTCTCATTTTTTTTTTTCTGAAGTGGTATTGATTAGGAAAGGCAAGGTGATATTTTATATAAAAAGATGTAGGTGTGGAGGTGTTAGGAACACTAATATTTTAAGAAAAAGGTTTAAACAGCATGAGTGAGCTCAGTGTTATTCTAATACCATCTATCCTTCTTGTCTGGGTTTTTTGGACATCTTTAATTCTAGTTCTTAGGCATGGTTTCTCTATGTATGATAATGGTCAAACTGTGTAACTCAGAGAGACTTTGTATTAATATCCTCTATGGCTGTTTCCAGCTCTGAACTCTAGAATCCACTATCGTTAACATGTTTCCCTCTTGTCCATTTTAGTCCTTTACCCAAGCACAGTTTTGACCTTCTGAGTCCCTTAGGACTAACTAGGATTACCTTCAGGGTAGTTGCAGGATTGATTGGGTTTGCCAAATCACCTTTATGTACTGTTACCATCAAAATGTCATTGCTGTGCAGTTCCAGAAAGTGGTAAACTTCATGATTTTTGTCTTCCTCATGCTATGGATAAAAGGGAATTATTTCATCAGTTAGGGAACAAAGAAAACAAGCAAAGTTACCAAAGAATGAAGGAAATTTCAAAATTTAGAAGTAATATCAAAAATATTATTGAACATATGTAGCCTTAAGAATTATAATGAATCAATAAAGAATGCATGTTGACAAAGAGCATATGTATTAATGTGTGTATATATACATACATTCATATGCATATATATGTATATTATATATAATAATTACATCATATATTATATATGTAATTATGCATAGTAAAACATATTTTAAGGTGATTTCTGAGGTGACCTTTTAAGAGATTTTTAAGCTGAATTTTATTGACTAAACAAAATAATAATGATCCTCTTTTTTTTTTTTTTTTTTTTATTTTTTTTTTTTAATGTTTAACAATCACTGCCATACAATTGCGATTTTATCCCTCCCCACCCACCCCCCACTACCTCCCTCCCTCCCCCCGACTGCATACAATTCTGTATAGATTCTACATATACTTTCCTATTGAGTATATTTTCACTATAGTCATGCTATGTAGTCAGACTAAGATAGATGAAAGAATCCGTATAACAAATCAGAACATGATACACAAACAGATACACATACACAGACATGATCTGCTACATTATGTGAGTGACTTCCATATTTCTCTCTCTGAGTGTGGAAGGCATTTTGCCTTGAGGTCCACCATTGGGATTTTTTTTTTTCAGAAGTTCTTGTGTTATTACAAAAATCTAATTCTACCAGAAAAAACTCTCACACACTGTGGTTGTTGCTGTGCATAAAGTTCTCCTGGTTCTGCTCCTTTCACTCAGCATCAGGTCATATAAGTCCTTCCAGGCCTCTCTGAAGTCTTCTTGTTCATCATTTCTTATGGCACAATAGTACTCCATTACATTCATATACCATAATTTATTCAGCCATTCCCCAATTGATGGACATCCCCTTGACTTCCAGTTTTTGGCAACTACATAGAGTGCTGCTATAAATATTTTTGTACATGTGGGACCCTTTCCCATTTTTATGATCTCTTGGGGATATAGTCCTAGTAGTGATATTGCTGGGTCAAAGGGTATGCACATTTTTGTAGCCCTTTGGGCATAGTTCCAAATTGCTCTCCAGAATGGTTGGATGCGCTCGCAGCTCCACCAACAATGAATTAGTGTTCCAACTCTCCCACATCCTCTCCAGCATTTATCATTTTCTTGTTCTGTCATGTTTGCCAATCTTATAGGTGTGATGTGGTACCTCAGAGTTGTTTTGATTTGCATCTCTCTAACCAATAGTGATTTAGAGCATTTTTTCATATGATTATAGATAGCTTTAATTTCTTCCTCTGAAAATTGCCTGTTCATATCCTTTGACCATTTATCAATTGGGGAATGACTTGTATGATTATACATTTGGGTCAGTTCTCTGTATATTCTAGAAATGAGGCCTTTATCCCCGAGCTTAGCTGTAAAAATTTTTTCCCAATTTACTACATCCCTCCGGATTTTGGTTGCATTGGGTTTGGTTGTGCAAAAACTTCTCAGTTTAATGTACTCAAAGTTATCCATTTTGCATTTCATAATGCATTCTATCTCTCCTTTAGTAAAGAATTCTTCCCTTCTCCATAGATCTGATAAATACACTATTCCTTGCTTCTCCAGTTTATTCATGGTATCAATCTTTATACCTAAATCATGTACCCATTTGGACTTTATTCTTGTGTACGGTGTCAGGTATGGGTCTATGCCTAATTTCCGCCACACTGTTATCCAGTTTTCCCAGCAATTTTTATCAAACAATGAGTTCTTATCCCAGAAGCTGGGGTCCTTGGGTTTATCAAACAGAAGGTTGCTATATTCCTTGCCTACTGCATCTTGAGTGCCAAGTCTATTCCACTTGTCTACCTCTCTGTTTCTTAGCCAATACCAAGTGGTTTTGATAATTGCTGCTTTATAGTACAGTTTAAGGTCTGGTAGCGCTAGGCCACCTTCCCAGGCATTTCTTTTCATTAGTCCCTTTGATATTCTGGACCTTTTGTTTTTCCAAATGAATTTTGATATTATTTTATCCAGCTCTAGAAAGTAATTGTCTGATAGTTTAATTGGTATGGCACTAAATAAGTATATTAATTTGGGTAGAATTGTCATTTTTATTATATTAGCACGGCCTACCCATGAGCAACTAATGTTTTTCCACTTACTTAAATCTGACTTTATTTGTGCAAAAAGTGTCTTGTAATTGTGTTCATATAGTCCCTGGGTTTGTTTTGGCAGGTAGACTCCTAAGTATTTTATACTGTCTACCCTAACTTTAAATGGGATTTCTCTTTCTATCTCTTGCTGTTGAACTTTGTTGCTAATATATAGGAATGCAGAAGATTTGTGTGGGTTTATTTTGTACCCTGCAACTTTGCCAAAGTTGTTTATTAATTCAAGTAATTTTTTACTTGAATCTCTGGGATTCTCTAGGTAAATCATCATATCATCTGCAAAGAGTGATAACTTAGTTTCTTCTTTGGCTATTCTAATGCCTTGAATATCTTTATCTTGTCTAATTGCTACAGCTAACATTTCTAGTACCATATTGAATAATAGTGGTGATAATGGACAACCTTGTTTCACCCCTGATCTTATTGGGAATGCATCTAGCTTATCCCCATTGCATATAATGCTTGCTGAAGGTTTTAGATAGATACTGCTTATTATTTTATGGAAAGTTCCCTTTATTCCTACGTTCTCCAATGTTTTTAGTAGGAATGGATGTTGTATTTTGTCAAAAGCTTTTTCTGCATCTATTGAGATAATCATGTGGTTTTTGTTAGCTTTGTTGTTGATGTGATCGATAATGCTAATAGTTTTCCTAATATTGAACCAGCCCTGTAGTCCTGGTATGAATCCTACCTGATCATAATGTATTAATCTCGTGATAAGATGCTGTATTCGTTTTGCTAAAATCTTATTTAAAATTTTTGCATCTATATTCATTAGGGAAATTGGTCTATAATTTTCTTTCTCCATTTTGTCTCTTCCTGGTTTGGGTATCAAAACCATATTTGTATCATAGAAAGAATTTGGGAGGACTCCTTCTTCCCCAATTTTCAAGAATAGTGTATGTAGTATTGGAATTAACTGTTCTTTAAATGTTTGATAGAATTCACTTGTGAATCCATCTGGCCCTGGAGATTTTTTCCTAGGGAGTTCATTGATGGCTTGTTCAATTTCTTTTTCTGAGATGGGGTTGTTTAAGTATTCAACTTCCTCTTCTGTTAATCTGGGCAATTTGTATTTTTTAAAATATTCATCCATCTCATTTAGATTGTCGAATCTGTGGGCATAAAGTTGGGCAAAGTAGTTTCTAATTATTGTTTTAATTTCCTCCTCATTGGAGGTGAGTTCACCCCTTTCATTTTTAATGTTAGTAATTTGGTTTTCTTCTTTCTTTTTTTTGATCAGATTAACCAAAGGTTTATCAATTTTATTAGTTTTTTCATAAAACCAACTATTGGTTTTATTTATTAATTCAATAGTTTTCTTTATTTCATTTTTATTAATCTCTCCTTTGGTTTTCAGTATTTCTAATTTGGTGTTTACTTGGGGATTTTCAATTTGTTCTTTTTCTAGCTTTTTCAACTGCAAGCCTAAGTCATTGATCTCCTCTTTCTCTATTTTATTTATGTAAGCATTCAGAGATATAAAACTTCCCCTAATAACTGCTTTTGCAGTGTCCCATAAGTTTTGGTATGTTGTCTCACTATTGTCATTCTCTTGAATGAAGTTGTTGATTGTTTCTATGATTTCTTCTTTGACCCAATCCTTCTTTAGAATTAGATTATTTAGTTTCCAATTGATTTTTGGTTTCTCTTTCCATTTCCTTTTATTACATGTAATTTTTAATGCATTATGATCTGAAAAGGATGCATTGATTATCTCTACCTTTCTGCACTGGATTGTGAGATTTTTATGTCCTAGTACATGGTCAATTTTTGTAAATGTTCCATGTACCGCTGAGAAAAAGGTATATTCCTTTCTATTCCCATTTAATTTTCTCCAAAGATCTATCATATCTACCTTATCCAGAGTTTTATTTACCTCCTTAACCTCTTTCTTGTTTATTTTGAGGTTGGATTTATCTAGTTCAGAGAGGGGAAGGTTGAGGTCCCCCACTAGTATAGTTTTGCTATCAATTTCTTCCTTCAACTCCCCCAACCTCTCCTCTAAGAATCTGGATGCTATACCACTTGGAGCATACATGTTTAGTAATGATATTGCTTCATTGTCTATGGTGCCTTTTAGTAGGATATAGTTTCCATCCTTATCCCTTTTGATTAGATCTATTTCTGCTTTTGCTTTGTCTGAGATTAGGATTGCTACTCCTGCCTTTCTTACATGAGCTGAGGCACAATATATTCTGCTCCATCCTTTGACCTTTATCCTATGTGTATCCCCCCGTTTCAAATGTGTTTCTTGTAAGCAGCATATCGTTGGATTATGGCTTTTAATCCATTCTGCTATCCGTCTCCGTTTTATGGGAGAGTTCATCCCATTCACATTCACAGTTATGATTACAATCTGTGTATTTCCCTCCACCCTCTTTCCCACCATTTGTGCTTTTAACTCTCCCGTCTCCCTTCCCCTCCTCAATAGTATTCACTTTTCTCCCCCTCTTCCTGCAGCCTTCCCCTCCTTCTTTTAGCCCCCCTCCCTTTTAGTCCCCTTTACTCTTATTGCTTCTTTCCTCCCTTTTAGCCTCCCTCCCCTTTCTTCCCCCTTCCCCTCCTACTACCTATAGAGCTAGTTAGGATTATCTGCTTAAGATTATTGTTCCCTCCTTTGAACAAATCAGATGAGAGTACCTCTCAAACAATGCTCATCTCCCTCCCCTCCTTCCCTCTACTATAGTTTTGTACTTCTTCCTGTGATATAATTTGCCATTTTCTGCTTCCCCCTTTCCACACCTCCTATTACATTCCCTTCTCATACTTAAATCATATTTTTGACATGACATCATTTACTTTATGCCCGTTCCCTCTACATATATCCCTTTTATCATAATAGCTGCACAGTTCTCAAGATTGACAGGTATCATCTTCCCTTATAGGGAGGTAAACAGATTGCCCTAATTGAGTTGCAAGTTTTTGTTTTTTGTTTTTTCCCCTCTGTTTACCTTTTTATGATTCTCTGGAGACCTGCATTTGAAGATCAAATTGTCTATTGAGTTCTGGTGTTTTGGTCAGGAAGCTCTGGAAATCCCTTATTTCGTTGAATGACTTTCTCCTTGCCTGAAATGTTATGCTGAACTTTGCTGGGTAGTTGATCCTTGTTTGGAGTCCCAACTCCTTTGCCTTACGGAATATTGGGTTCCAATTCTTTCGATCTTTTAATGTAGAAGCTGCAAGGTCCTGTGTGATCCTGACTGTGTGACCTTGATATTTAAATTGTTTCTTTCTGGCTGCTTGTAGTATTTTCTCCTTCACTTGATAGCTCTGGAATTTGGCAACTATATTTCTTGGGGTTTTGAGTTTGGGATCCCTTTCCGGTGGGGAACGGTGGATTCTTTCGATGACTATTTTGCCCTCTGAGTCTAGTACTTCTGGGCAGTTTTCCTTGATGATTTCCTGGAAGATATTGTCCAGACTCTTTTCTTCATCATGGGTTTCTGGCAGGCCAATAATTCTTAGATTTTCTCTCCTGGATCTATTTTCCAGGTCAGTTGTTTTTCCAATTAAATATTTTAGATTTTCTTCTATCTTTTCATTCTTTAGATTTTGTTTGACTGATTCTTGTTGCCTCATTGAGTCATTAGTTTCTACTTGCCCAATTCTAATCTTGATCGTATTGTTTTCTTCAGTTAGCTTTCGCATCTCCTTTTCCATCTGGCCAATTTTTCCCTTTAAGGAGCTATTTTCTCCATTTAATTTTTGTACTTCTTTTTCCATTCGACCAATTTTCCCAGTTAGGTTTTGGGTTTCCTTTTCCATCTGATCAATTTTCCCTATTAGGTTTTGAGTTTCCTTTTCCGTTTGATTAACTCTTCCTTTTAGGGAATTATTCTCTCCAGTTAATTTTTGAACTTCCTTTTCCATTTCTTCAATTTTCTTTTTCAGATTGATGTTCTCATCAGTGAATTCTTTTTTTATAGTTTTAAAATCATTGGCCAGTTTTTCTTTTATATCCTTCTTCAGACGTTCCAGGTAATCTAGTTGTGCTTGCGAGAAATTCATAGTCCCCTCTGAGGTTTCAGATGGAAGTACAGTCTCAGCTCTGACCTCTTTGGTGTTTGTGTTTTGGTCCTTATCCCCATAGAAAGATTCTATAGTTTTTTCACTTTTCGTCTGCTTTTTCCGATTCATGATGTTGGCTGGGTGTTGTAGCTTTTGGTTCTTTCAGTCAGAAGATACAGATCTTTTAAGTTGAGTTGATGTTTGTCTAGGCTGAAAGCAGGCTTTTTTTTTTGTTGTTGTTGTTGTTGTTTCCCAGATCAACCCTGGGTTTAGCTTGATAGGTGTGTGGGAGGTGTGGTCTGTTCTCAGGATATCTCCTCAGCTGGCCTGAGGCAAAGGCAAGGTCCGGGGATGGTGATCTCAGCTTCCCTATTGTCTTCCCTTTCCCCTGGAGGGCTGGGGCACGCCTAGAGGCTAATGCGTGTTCCCGCCCCTCCTGGGGCTCGTCTCCTGGGCTGAGGCTTGCTTGGGTCTCAGTGCGAATTTTCTCTGCCCTGGGTCATCTGTCCCTCCAGATAGCCTCCACCACGGTGGGAAGAATCCCCCTTTGCCACTTTTCCAGCCTCTGGTGTTATGAGACCACCCGCCCCCTTCTGCTGTTCCTGCTGATCCAGGATTAATCTGGGGAAGAATTTTATGGTTCCCTCACAGTCATCGGGGGGGAGGGGAGAGCACTTACTGATCACTCCGGCATCCCAGCTTCTGGATGTTCAAGTAGTGACCCACTGAAGTCCCGTCTTTAGGCTGAAGATTTCAAAGGCTGTTGCGCTGATATCGTTGGCTCGGCCTGGCTTATCTCCTGCTCTGCTGGTCTCGCCCGCCACTCTCGGGCCCCTCGGGTCGCCTCCGCCCTGCCGCGCCGACCGCGCTGCGCTGTGCGCCGGGGTCTTACCCCCGCGGAACAGATCCCTCCCGTGGACCTTCCAGTCCAGCCTGGGCTCCGAATCTGTCAAAGTCCGTCTCCCACTGGATTCTACACCTCCAAAGTCTGGTCAGACTCTCCCCCCAGAAATATCCAAAGGAGTTTTTCCAGGAGCTTAGGTGAGTCGTTGCTTTCACTCCGCCATCTTGGCTCCTAATGATCCTCTTAATAAGAGATATTCTTAATGTACATAATCGTATTTCTAATAAATAATTGATTCTCAAATATAATAAATAAATGATACATAAAAAACATCAATTTATCTCTTCTCATGAAATATTTATATGTCTTTTGTAAACATCATTGTTATCTGGCATTACAGTTGTGAATTAAAGAAACATCAATTTTTATAACCTCATTGAAGTTAATGTCTATATTTTCATTATATTTGTATTCTTAACTGTATGCTTAACTAGTCAGCATAGATCCTTTAACAAAGCAGGCATTTTTAATTATTTATACAATAAATGAATTAATGATCTTAGTATATCTCGTTGGGTCATATTTGTTTACATTTTGAGAAACAAAAAGTACTATATTTTGACAATGGAAAAATTATTGGCTATGAGATACCAATATCATCTTTGTATACCACCTCCCATGAACTTAATTTTTCCCCTAAAAGTATGTTTTAAAGGTTTATTTTGTCAATTCCTTGAATATTTGAAAACAACTTATGATCTTGTTAAATCTTATTTTTTCCAGGCTAACCATCTAAAATGGTTATATATACATTACAATCTAAAATCCTTCAAAAATTTTACGTGTGACGTAATTGCTAAGTCCCAAATCCTAGTTTTCATGCAATAGATGCTCTACTGTTTATTCTTATTAATTTTAACATGGCTACATATAAATATGTGTGTGTGTGTGAGTGTGTGTGTGGGTGGGTGGGTGTTCCTGTAAAGTGTTTTCTAAACTTAGGCACTATATAAATGCTCATTTTTCTTGTTATTAATTATTAACATGTGCCAAGAATGAAACATGCTCTGGATATTGTTGTACAATCTAAAGACAGTTTGGTAATGAGTTGACCTGAGTTTGAATTTTGGCTCTGTCAATTTGAATTTCTTTTTTTTAAGTTTACTTATTTTAATTTTTCAAAATTCTTTTCCACAAAATTTTGAGTTCCAAATTTTCTCCTTACCTCTCCCCTCCCCCACCCAAAACGCCGTGCATTCTGATTTCTCCTTCCATCAATGCGCTCTCCTTTCTAATATCCCTCCCATCCCTTATCCTCATCTTCTCTCTCATCCTTTAGGACAAGATAAATTTCTATACCCCATTACCTGTATTTCTTATTTCCCAGTTCTATGCAAAAACAGTTCTCAACATTTGGTCCTAAAACTTTGAGTTCCAACTTCTCTTCCTTCCTCCCTCCCCACTCATCCCCACTGGGAAGGCAAGAAATTCAATATAGGCTATATATGTGTAGTTTTCCAAATGACTTCCATAGTAGTCATGTTGTGTAAGACTAACTATATTTCCCTCCATCCTGTTTTGCCCCTCATTTCTTCTATTCTCTTTTTTGACCTTCTCCCTCTCCAAGAGTGTTTACTTCTAACTGCTCCTTCCTCCCATTTGCCCTCCATTCCATCATCCCCCCACCCTGCTTATCCCCTTCTCCACTACTTTCCTGTACTGTAAGATAGATTTTCATACCAAATTGACTGTGCATGTTATTCCTTCCTTGAGTCAAATGTGATGAGAGTAAGCCTCGGTTATTCTTTCTCATCTCCCCTCTTTCCTACTCCATTGGAAAAGATTTCTTGCCTCTTCTGTGATGGATAATTTGTCCTGTTCCATTTCTTCCTTTCTCCTCTCACTTTGTTCCTCACTCACCCCTTAATTTTATTTTTTTAGATATGATCCCTTCCTATTCAACTGACCCTGTGCTCTCTGTATCTCTGTCTCTGTCTCTTTCTCTGTCTCTGTCTGTCTCTCCCTTTCTCTTTCTGTCTCTGTCTCTGTCTCTGTCTCTGTCTCTCTGTCTCTCTGTCTCTCTCTCTCTCTCTCTCTCTCTCTCTCTCTCTCTCTCTCTCTCTCTCTCTCTCTCTCTGTGTGTGTGTGTGTGTGTGTGTGTGTGTGTGTGTGTATAATCCCTCCAACTACCCAGATACTGAGAAAAGTTTCAAGAGTTACAAATATTTTTTCCATGTAGAAAATGTAAACAGTTCAACTTTACTAAGTCCCTTGTGGTTTCTCTACTGTTTACTCTTTCATGCTTCTCTTGATTCTTGTATTTGAAAGTCAAATTTACTTTTCAGCTCTGGTCTTTCCATCAAGAGTGCTTGAAAGTCCTCTATTTCATTAATTGACCATTTTTTTCCCCTGAAGTATTATACTCAGTTTTGCTGGGTAGGTGATTTTTGGTTTTAATTCTAGTTCCTTTGCCTTCTGGAATATTCTAAGCCCTTCAATCCCTTACTGTAGAAGGTTCTAGATCTTGTGTTATCCTGATTGCATTTCCACAATACTAGAATTGTTGCTTTCTGGCTGCTTGCAATATTTTCTCCTTGACCTGGGAACTCTGGAATTTGGCTATACTATTCCTAAGAGTTTCTCTTTTTGGATCTCTTTCAGGAGGTGATTGGTGGATTCTTTCAATATTTATTTTGCCATCTGGTTCTAGATGCAGTTTTCTAAGGCAGTTTCTGATTCTAGGGTAGTTTTCCTTGATAATTTCATGAAAGATGATGTCTAGGCTCTTTGTTTGATCATGGCTTTGAGTACCATAATTTTTAAATTATCTCTCCTGCATCTCTTTTCCAGGTCAGTTGTTTTTCCAATGAGATATTTTTTTGAAGCCAAAGAAAACAAAGTTTACTAAAGATTTGCCAAATTGGGTTGCCTCTTAAGGAGCCTAAGCATTTGTGATGCTTGTATTCACAAATGGGCCAGATAGAGTCCCAGCTGGACAGAGTCCGAGCTGGATTGAATCTGAGCCACCAATGAGATATTTTATATTATCTTCCATTTTTCATTCTTTTGGTTTGGTTTTGTAATTTCTTGGTTTCTCATAAAGTCATTAGCTTCCATATACTCCATTCTAATTTTTGTAGAACTATTTTCTTCAGTGAGCTTTTGAACCTCCTTTTCATTTGGTTAATTCTGCTTTTTAAAGCATTCTTCTCCTCATTGGCTTTTTAGACCTCTTTTGACAATTGTGTTAGCTCATTTTTAAAGGTGTTATTTTCTTCAGCATTTTTTTTGGATCTCCTTTAGCAAGCTGTTGACTCACTTTTCATGATTTTCTTGCATCACTCTCATTTCTCTTCCCAGTTTTTCCTCCATGTCTCTTACTTGATTGTCAGAATCCTTTTTGAGCTCTTCCATGATCTGAGACCGTTGCATGTTTATTTTGGAGGTTTTGGATGCAGAAGTCTTGACTTTTTTGTCTTCCCCGATGCTAAACCTTGTTCTTCCTCCTCTGAAAGAATGGGAGAGAATACCTTTTCACCAAGGAAGTATTCTTCTGTAGTCTTAGTTTTTTTTTCCCTTTTTTTGGGCATTTTCCCAACCAGTTACTTGACTTTTGGGTCCTTCGTCAAGAGTAGGGCATACTCTGGGGATCTGTAAGATCTCAGTTCCTCCAGGGTGAAACAAACAAGGGAGAAGAGTTTATACCCTGGCCTTGCTCATGGCTGAGGTTCAGATCATCTGCTCAATTCCTCCAGGCACTTTATCCAACAATGGATGATGACTACTGCCTGCCTGGTCACTGTAGCTGCTGCTTGCTGCTGCTGCTGCCACCCGGGGCCAGGGCCAGGGGAGGACCCTGCTCCCTTTGGTGCCTGTGGGTTGAGAGATCTGTGTACTGCAGCTACTGCCACAGGGAATTCTTCCCCTGAGGCATGTTCTGGTCCTCCTCCCAGAGCATGTGTGGCCAAGGCTGGGCTGTGCTCTGCTCTGAGTCCAGCGCAACACACTTTTCCCGTTGCCCTTCCAGGTCATCCTGGGCTGGAAATCTCCTCCACTCTGTTGTTATGTGGCTTCTGTTGCTCTAGAATTTGTTGAGAGTCTTTCTTTATGGGCATTTTATGGGTTGTAGGGGAAGAGCGAGAGTATGTGTTTTTCTACTCCACCATCTTGGCTCCTCTGTCAATTGGAATTTCAAGTAAACACTGAGTCTTATTTTCCTCATTGATAACATGAAAATTTCAACATACATGACTTCTGAGGTCCCATTTATCTATTAATCTGAGATCTTATTATTCTGAGTTTTACTTCTTTGAAGCAAAAGAAGCCATAAGTATCTAAGTGCTGACATTTTAAAAAAATTTTTATCAAAAATGAATATGGCAAGATTTGATGAGGAGAAATATTGATAGTTTGCTAACACTTTATTTGATAGTTTATTAATAACTTAACCTTAAATATTAATATGCTGAACTCACTCTCAAAATGGGAGAGTTGCAAAGTAATTTAGAAAAACTAGAATTTTACTGTGTTCAAGAAAAATGCTTAAAATATCATTATTCATGTACAAGTTAAATGAGGGCAGGGACCACATGCATTTTTTTTTGCATTAAATGGCACCATTACAGAAACTGAAGAACTCAGAAATAAATGAAATATTAAATACATCATTTACCCAATCACAGAACAGAGTATCTTAACTATTTTTGTGGTCATATTAACCTGTTAGTTCATATTGTTTGGCAACAACTAAATGATGTTTTCAAACAAGGTACAATAGCCAGAATCCCTACTAAAAACTAGTGGCCTTTTAAGTATCTATAACACCATTTATCCTAGTGCTGAATTATATCTCATTTTGAAGTTTTAGTCAATTATTTTTGCATGGGTTAATATTATCTTTACAATGAATTCTTATTACACAAAATTTTCAGAGTTGATCATTCCTTTGATTTTACAGAGAAAAAATTGAGTCCTGAAAAGGTTAACTGTCTTACCAAAATTCACATAACAGGTTAGTGGCAGTTTTAAGATGCTTTTGAGTAGGGCTTGGGATTCAGCATCCCAAGTGCAAAGACCACTGCTTCCTGTATTCAAGAACTGGGGTTACATTCTGATTTTTTGACTTACTCTTTGTGTAATCTTGGGCAAAAAATTTAAAACTATATGTTTCAGATCCAATGCCTGTATAATAAAAGGATTGGATAAGAAGGCCTCTGAGATCACTTTTAGATCTAGATATATGATTCTTTGATGCTTTAATAGCTAAAATTACAGTGCTGTACTCGTAGTATATATTCAGGACATAATTATTGACCGAGATTAATGGATGCCTGCCAGTAAAATCTAAAGGGACAACTGTGGAGCCTGTGTCTTCTTTTCTGGCTACGAAGCTTTCCTTTTGCAGATCTGTGAAATATTTAGCATATTGCTTGGTACAAGGCAGGTACTTAATAAATGCTTAGTTCCTTCCCTTTTCCTCTTTCTTTCAAATACCCGCTATACCAGACAAGATCATAAGTTACTTTCCTCCTACATCCTCTTCCTTTTTACCACTAATATTAGCCCCAGGTGATTTATGGGAAAGTAATTCCTGCCATGGTATCCAAGTGTGGGATTTGTATGACAAGAATTACCACAGAGAAAAAAAGTGGGAGAAATATTAATAGTATCTAGTATAGCCTTTTTTTACACTGGACACACAGAGCATGAATAATAACTAAATAACAAGATAAAGTAGAATCTCAATTTCAGGATACTTCAGGGAATCAAACCTAATCATTATTCCTTACATGAAGCATTTTGGGGGGGAAAGAGATGATATCAGTGGAATAGAATTATCAATCAATAATTAAGTATAAAGCTCCTACTATTTGTCAGGTATTATGCTAGACACTGGGGATACAAATAGAAAAAAATGAAAAAAAATCCCTATTTCCTGTAAGCTTACATTCTAAGGTGGTCAACAACTAGTATACACATGCACACGCACACACGTACACACACACACACACACACACACCACAAGCAACACAAAATGTAAGTTACTTTGGGAGGGAGGGAACTGGCAGTTGGGGCCATCAGGAAGCGTTTCATCAGAAGATGGTATTTAATTTTGTACCTTAAAAGAAAACAGGAATTCTCAAGCTGGAAGAGATAGATCTCTTCACTTTTTTTGCCCCTTATTTCCAAGGCTTTGTTGAACAGAATTACAGGGTTGGTTTGGAAAATGATGGTTCCAATTCCTTTCAATCCTTTGGCATGTTTTATTCAGGGATGGAGACATACATACATACACACATACACACTCATACTCAGTGATGAAGACATACACATGCATACCACAGCTACTAAAAAGAGTAGGTCCAGTCTATATCCATTTTTAAAATCCTTATTCGTAGACCCAGTCATGTGCACAAGACTTATAATCGACAGACTTTTCAACCTTTAACTGTAGACTGATCTCTTTTCCACCACTTTTTATGGTACCACTGCTATGAATAATGTTCCTGCAAACTTGAATGCAGAAGTCCCCATGAATGGTGCCTGGCTTGTATCAACTAGGTTGGTCTCTCCTAGCATCCCTCTACCTGTCTTCACCAAATTCAAGCTCTCCCAAACCATGGTTACAACAAGGTCTCAGTTCATATATTTCACAAGCCCAGGGTAAAATGGCTTGTCTTTCAGGTCAACATAGTGCTGTTTCAGATGTTCCTCTGAGTCCCTAAGGTCTCTACCAAAAAGGCAGAATTCCTTCGGCTCAAAACCTTTGATGATGTCCCCGACCAGACCCAGCTGGACACTGTCGGGCTTGATGGAGATGAAGGTGCACTCAGTGTCGGACATGGTCCAGAGAAGTTCAGACTGGATCAGGAGAAATGGGTGGCTGTGGCTGCAGGAGAGGTAGTAGCTCTCTTCCCTTTTTTGATAATGAACCTGAGGTCAAGTTGGGGTTGGTGATTTTCCCAAGGTCATACAAGTAGTAACCATCAGAGGCAGAATTTCAACCCCACATCCTCTGACTACTGAGTCAAGGCACTTTTTGCAACACCATATGGACTTAAGGCTTGATTTTTTTTATTTTTATATGTATTTTTAACCATATAGAAATGGAGAGAAAATATTGATAGTCAACAGTAGTTCAAATGATAAACAAATGTGAATGTCATGAGAAAAGTGAAAGTAAGAACTGAGAAAAATAGTCTACAAGTATGATATTTTGATAGTTAATTTGTAGGACATAATCAGAAAACAATTCATTTCCTTTAGGCATAGTAATTTCACAATAGCTAGCTGAATGAATGAAGCAATGAATGCCATTCAGAAATGATCTAGAAGTTCTATCTTAACAAACAATTTTAACATCTAACCTTGTGCCAGGATTGACAAAAAGGAGCAAAACTGACACATTTGTGATTCATCTTTTCTTTCTCAAAACCTTTGGTTTAGGAGGTACTAATAAGTAGTAAGATGACTAAAACATTGTGAGCAGGAGTGAGAAAGGCACAAAATGAAGTAATTCACATAAATAAATAATCACCCCTTATAGAATACAAAAGTGAGTTATTATTGTGTGAGGTCATTATTGATCACTAAGATAATTTGTAAATGTGAGGAAAAATGTTCCATAGTAGTACCAAATTGTGTCTTACGTTTCATTTCTCTTATGAAATTCTACAGTTCTTAGAGCATCTTATCCTTTTATTTCTGAGTTCTAATTTTTATGGTATTCATATATTACAATTGGGAAGCTGCTCCTTCTGGACCCAAATGTACCTGGATTCATAAGTTGAGGGAGACTTGTTATAACCTCCTCATAAGGAAAGACAAAATCTGAATTTCATATCTCTATCACTAGGTGCAAAGCTTTAACTCTCAAAATTAACTCTTCATTTTTTATTGCTAGTATCAGGAATAAAATATCATTTTTACAGACCACGGGATTGGCTCAAATGTAGTAATTTTATAATAAAAAGTTTGAGAGCCTTGCAGATTTGTTCATAGAATCCCCAAACATTATTGAGTTATTAATATTTTCTGTGTCATAGAACCTTTGCCAGGCTGGAGAAGACTATGGACTTCTCATAATAATGTTTTTAAATACAAAAAAAATACATAGGATTATAAAGGAAATCCATTACATTGAAATAAAGATGTATTTTTTCCCATTCAACTTTGTTTATCCTCTGAAATCCATGCGTGATGTTCACCCCAGGTTAAGGACTCATAATCTAACAGCACTGCTGAGTTTTGATTTAAGGAACTCCTCTCTTCAAGAAGTCTATGAGGATAACAAGAAGTCTATAGGGTTTAGAGCTGGAAAGGACCGCAGAGGTTATTTTACATTTCAGGAAACTAAAGATTAAGGTATCAACAATGTCAGGCAGTGCATACAGTGGAAAGTGTGCAGAATTTTGGTCAAAGGTCATATGTGAATACCAGTTTCACTACTTACTACCTATATAAACATTGGTAAATCGCTTTAACCTCACTTCCTCTCAGATCTTCAGTTGTAAAATAAAAATGTTGACTTAAATGCTCTCAGAATTCTCTGGCACATCTAAGTCTGTGATCTACAATAACTGCAGTTCAACCAGCATTTGTTAAAGGTGGCTACTGCATTCAAGGCACAAGTTCTGGGGATGCAAAGACTAGGTATCAAGAGAATCATTTCAAAATATTCATTTGAACGACATATTTTAGACACAAGGGGGATACAGTGACTCTTCAGTAACATACAGAAAAGTGTTTCTAGTCAAATTTCATAATTTCAGGCATTTCTCTGCATTTTGTGACCTCACCAGTTGGTTTAAACATATATTAAACATACACTTGTGTTAGTCATTGTAGGTGCAAAGGTGAAAATAGCTGTGTCTGACCTTAAAATCAAATGAGGGAGAGAAGTACAAATAAATGTGTTATCAGGTAGAATGTGACCAGCTTAAAGGAGGATTTTAGAGGAAATGGTAGGAAAAATGAGAAAATAGAAATTACTTTAGCTATGGGGGTGGGGCAGAGAAGGTTCTATGGAAGTAGAGGCACCTGAGCTGATCTTGAAAGAACATAATTTCAATATGGAGAGATGGAAAGCAATGCATGCTATTCATGAGATATATGGCTTGAAGAAATGCATGGAAATATGAGAGGGCAAGATACATTCTTTGCCCAAATATAGTTCAGTTTGGCTAGAATATAAAGTTTAATTTGACTGGAAGGGAAATATTGTGAATAAAGCTGAGAAGGTGAATAGGGGACAGATTTCTGAGGAACAAAAGTGACAGTTTAAAAAGTTTGCATTTTTTCCTAGATAATTAAAGGGCTAATGAATTTTTTTTTTCCTTTTTTTTGAAATCAGTGAAGTGACATGGTCAGAAACTTGTATATTAAGAATCTTGTTTAGACAGCTCTTAAAATAATAGATTAGAGAGAAGGAAGGGAGGTTAGTTAGGAGGCTATTGTAGTAGCCAAGGTGAGAGATAATGAAGACCTTAGTTAACAGCTGTGACAATGGAAGTACTCTGAGAGGAGGGGGCAATTATGAAAGATACCATAGAAGTAGAAGTGAAAGAACTGGGAAGCTGGTTGGAAGTATTGTTTGAGGAAACAGAAAGAGTAAAAGAAGACTTTGTTAGGTTTTTCTCTCAGCTTTGTGCTTGTGACTCCAGCACTGAAAATAAATCCTTACATTTTTATAGTTACATCAGGATAATAAGCCAACTAGTAAACAACCTGAGTTTGTGCTAGGAAATATTTTTATTGTAAATCACTACTAGTTCTGTATCTCAAAGAGATCAAAGGAAAAGGAAAACGGCCTATATATACAAAAATATTTATAGCAAATCTTTCTTTTGTGTGATGAAATTGAAGGAATGTTCATCAATTGGGGAATGGCTGAATGAATTGAGGCATATGATTGAGGTGCAATACTACTGGTACTATAAGAAATGATGACTTTTAAATTTATTTTTTTCTTCCTTTGTTCTGCATTTTCTTTTGCAACATGGCTAACATGAAATTATGTTGTGCATGACTTCACATGTATAAATCTATATCAAATTGCTTGCCTTCTCAAAAGGGGAGGAAAGGGAAGGAGGGAGAGATTTTAGAATTAAAATTTTTTAAAAGAGAAGGTACATATAGATATAGATATCTATATCTATATGTAATTGAGAAAAATTAAATTAAATATTAAAAAAATTCAGAAAGTAAGCACTGAAGAGGAAAAAAAACCTGAAAGATAGAAACAGGAGTTTCCAAACCCTTCTCTTATCTCCTGAAACCATCTAGGACAGTTAAATAGAAAGAAGAGCTAAGAGTAAATGAATTAGACAGTAATTAAGAAGCAACAGGCCCCACTATATGGATGGGAAGAGGAGAAGAAAGGCATTGTGGCTTGAAATTTTGCATGCCTTCCTTGTTCACAGTTGTGTTGTCCTCTCTTTTACCAAACTCTCCATTTGTCTACTGTGTTTTCTTAGCCCTAATAATCAGGAAATCTTTCCAGGAGACAATCTGACTCATTCCTTTCCTATGGTCTTTGTATACACCCATATTAATCTCCCCATATCTTTCTACTTGCTTTGCTTTTGGTTCATTTACCTCTTCACAAAAGAAGGCAGAAAAGCTTCAATATTATTTATTTAATGGTGCATGTCCCTCTTCCCAAGTCTCTCTATCCCCTTGGAGAATATGCAAAAATTGGTTTACACAATGGCATGTTGAATATGGGAAGCAGTCTTTGGAGTTAGGAGACCTGATATCTCATCTATTTACTTCAAGGGCTTCTATTATCACATCTACTTTGATCACTCCAAAAGGTATATCCCATTCAATTCCTTATTGAGCCCTACTTAAATCCTTCTAAATGATTGCTGGACATTTCTACCTGGGTGTTTGCCCAGTACCTAAAAGTCAAATTCTCTAATCATTTTCATGACGTGGTAGATAAAATCACCAAAAATGACAACATGGAAAGGGAACAGAAAGAAGAAAACAAAGGACTAGTATTCTTAACTTGTTTTCTTCCCCCCTCCCCAAAAAATGGACCCGTTTAGCAATCTGGTGTGATAAGATGTCAATAAAAACTGAATAGGAGGACTGATATACTGTGGTGAGGGACCATTTAAAGAATCCTGGCATTGTGCTGAAGGGCCACTGTTAGCAGGGTTTGGTAGTTTCCTTTGGCAGTCCTTGGCGGATCAAGAGTAAGAGTAGAATTACTTCAATTAAAGTCTAAGCAGTTCAAAAGCAAAGAGGCAAAGGATTCAAGGGTGATAGAGGAAATTCATTTTCATAATAGAATTTTAATTTTTCAATGAATAGAAGATTATTTTCTCTCTCTTATATCTCTTCAAATTCCGGGTAAATGACTTGTGACTAATATGTATCGTCAAGCAAATCAAAACCCTGCTTTAACATCAGTCTTCTGAAATTCTAATTGGTTGCCACATTTACTAGAATCCTTAAGTCTTTCCAAGTTGTTTTCCTTATAATGTTGTTATTATATAAATTGATTTACTGGTCCTACTACTTCACTGTGCATCATTTCATATAAAGCTTTGCATGTTTCCCTAAAACCATCCCTTTTGTCAATTCTTAATGCAAAATAGTATTATATTAAATTCATATGGCAAATTTGTTCAACCCTTCACTAATTGATAAACACCCCCACTTTGATTTCAGTTCTTTCCAATAACAAAAAAGAATCATTATAAATATTTTTGTACATATATCCATTTCCTTTTCCCTTGATTTCTTTGGAATTAGTAGTAGTTATTGTGAGGTTAAATGTTATGTACAGTTTGGTAATTTTGTGGATATTGTTACAAACTATTTTCCAGAATGATATCAATTCATATCTAGCCCACTGACCAATTCACAGCTCCACCAGTAATAAAACAGTGAATACATTTGCTTGTTTTTGGCATATTGCCTCCAACATTTGTCATTTTCTCCTTTTTTCTTCAACTTTGTCAATTTAAAGGGTATGATATGGAACTCCCTAGTTGTTTAATTAGTAAATTCTCTATTAGTGATTTGGAACATTTTTTTGTATGGATGTTCATAACTTGTACTTTGTAACTATCTTGTAAATATAGATTAGTTTCTTATATATCTTGGAAATGAGAATCTTATCAGACTAATTTGTTAAGATGGTGTATTTTTATAAGTTTTTATTTCCTCTATAATTTTAGCTACATTAGTATTTTTGTGCAAAATATCTTTTTAAATTTATGTAATCATGTAATCTTAGAAAAATCTGTCCATAAAATTTTATGTAATTTTGTCTTTGGTTATTGTCTTTCTCCCTTGTACTTTCTTTTTTTAATAGTATTTTCTTTTTTTCCATACATGTAAAGATAGTTTTCAACATTCAGTTTTTGCAAGATTTTGATTTTCAATATTTTCTCCCTTGCTCCCTTCACCCCTCCCAAAGACAGCAAGCAATTTGATATGTTATACATGTGCAAACATATTAAACATATTTCCACATTTGTCACACTGTTGAAAAAAACAATAAAAAGGAAAAGCCATGAAAAAACAAGTGAAAATATTATGCTTCTATCTGTATTTAAACTCCACAATTCTTTTGTGCATGTGAATAGCATTTTCCATCATGAGTCATTTGAAATTGTCTTGGATCATCACATTGCTGAGAAGAGTTAAGTTTATTATAGTAGATCATCACATTATGCTCTTGGTACTGTGTGCAGTGTTTTCCTTGATCTGCTCAATTCACTCAGCATCAGTTCATGTAAGTCTTTCCATGCTTTTTGGAAACCCACCTATTCATCATTTCTTTTATTTAATCCACTTAATAGTATTTTATTTTTTCCAATTACTTGTAAAGATAGTTTCCAATATTCACTTTTATAAGATTTGAGCTCCATTTTTTTCTCTCTCCCTCTCTTCCTCCTCCTCCTCAAGATGGCATATAATTTATATAAGCTATACAGGTACAACTCTGTTAGATATATTTCCATGTTAATCATTTTCCAAAGAAAGAATCAGAACAAAATAGAAAAAAGCATGAGAAAGAAAAAGAAAAGAGAAAATAGTATTCTTTGATCTGCATTCAGACTCTAGTTCTTTCTCTGGATGTGAATTGTATTTTCCATCATGAGTCTTTTGGAATTGTCTTGGATGATTTTATTGTTAAGAAGACCTAAATCTATCAGAGTTGGTAAATATAAAATGTTACTATTGCTGTGTACAATGTTCTCTGGCTTCCGCTCACTTCACTCAACATCAGTTTATTCAAGTCTTTTCAGATTTTTCTGAAATCCACCTGCTCATCCTGTCTTATAGAACAATAGTATGTATTCCATTACATTCATATACCACAACTTGGTCAGCCATTCAACAATTGATGGGCATCCCCTCAATTTCCAATTCTTTACCACCTCAAAAAGAGTTGCTATAAATATCTTTTGTATATGTTTGTCCTTTCCCCTTTTTCTATGATTTCTTTGGGATACGGACCTGGTAGTGGTATTGCTAGATTAAAGTGTATGTACAGTTTGGTTGACCTTTGTTCCAAATTATTCTCCAGAATGGTTGGATGATTTCACAATTCTATGAACAATGCATTAGTGTCTCAATTTCCCCACATCTTCTCCAACATTTATCATTTTTCTTCTCTGTCATATTAGACAATTTGAGAAGTTTGTGATGACCCTTGAGAGTTGTTTGAATTTGCATTTCTCTAATCAATAGAGATTTAGAACATTTTTCATGTCTATAAATAGTTTTAATTTCTTCATCTGAAAACTGCCTATTCATATCCTTTTACCATTAATCAATTAAGGAATGACATGTATTCTTATAAATTTGATTCAGTTCTCTATATTTGAGAAATGATGACTTTATCAGAAACACTAACTGCAAAAAATATTTCCCTTTTTTCTGCTTTCCTTTTAATCAAAATTATTCATTTTTCATTTCATAATTCTCATTCTCTTGTTTGATCACAGATTTCTTCCTTCTCCATAGATCTGATAGGTAAACTATTCTTTGCTCTCCTGATTTGCTTATGGTATCACCCTTTATGTCTAAATCATGCACCCATTTTCACTTTATCTTGGTATATGGTGTGAGATGCTGATCTGTGCCTAGTTTCTGCCGTACAATTTTCCAGTTGATTCAACATTATTTTTTTTCTTGTCAAATGCTGACTTCTTATCCCAGAAACTGGAGTCTTTGGATTTATCAAATAGTAGTTTACTATAGTCTTTTACTACTGTCTTCTTTTTAATCTTGGTTTCATTGGATTTATTTATGCAAACCCTTTTCAATTTACTGTAATCAAAAGTACCTATTTTGCATTTCTTAATGTTCTCTATCTCTTGTTTGGTCATAAATTCTTTCCTTCTCTAAAGATCTTAGTTTTTTTATTAGTTCAATAGTTTTCGTACTTTTAATCTTATTAATCCTTTAATTTTTTTTTCTAAAATGAAGTTATTTACAGAATTTTCAATTTGGTGTTTAATCGGGAGTGTTTAATTTGTTCTTTTTCTATTTTTTTTTAGTTGCATGCCAAATTCATTAATCTACTCTGTCTCTATCTTAGTAATGTAAGCATTTAGATATACAAAATTTCTCTAAGAACTGCTTTGGCTGCATCGCATAAATTTTGATATGTTGTCTCATAACTGTGATTTTCTTTAGTGAAATTATTTATTGTTTGTATGATTTGTTGGGTGGTCCACTCATTCTTTAGGATTAGATTCATTAATTTTCAATTATTTTTTCATCTTTTCATGGCACTTTCCACATGTTTGGGTTTATCAAAAACTAGAATACTCTGGTCATTTACTATTATGTTTTGTATACCTAATCTTTTCTACTGATTCACCACTCCATTTCTTAGCCACTCTAAGACTTTTTTTTTAAATTACCACTTTGTAACATATTTTTAAATCTAGAATTGATTGTCCACCTATCTTCATATTTATGTTTATTGATTCCATTTATATTCTTGACCTTGTTCTTGCAGATGAATGCTGTTACTCTTGGTATGGCACTGAAGAAGTAAATTAATTTAGGTAGAATTCTCATTTTTATTCTATTGGCTCATCCTACCCATGAGTGGTCAATCCCCACTCTCCTTATTGTTTATATCTTTCTTTATTTATATGAAAAAAACAATGTGTTTTAAAAAGCCCAATGTGTTTTAAAATTGTGTTATAATCCCTGTGTTTTTCTTGGCATGTAGTTTCCCAAGTATTGGGAATTTCTCCTATCTCATCTTAGTAGGTTTTCTTGGTAGCATAAAGAAATGCAGATGATTTATGTCAGTTTATCTTATAACTAGCGACTTTGTTGAAGTCCTTAATGGTTTCAAACAGTTGTTTTGTTTTGTTTTGTTTTTTAGTTTTTTATTAAGATTCTTTAAGTATATCCTCATATTATCTGCAAAGAGTGACAGTTTAGTTTTCTTGTTTCTTTTATTTCTTTGATTATTTTTCTTTTCTTTTTGCTATAATTAGCATTTCTAGTACTACACCAATTACTAGTGATAGCAGTGGAACTACTTGTTTCACTCCTGATCTTATGGAGAAGGTTTTAAGTTTATCTCCGGTACCGATAATGCTCTTGGTTTTAGATAGATACAACTTACTATTTTAAGAAATGCTCATATGACTCCTATGCTTTCTGCTATGTTTTTCTTTTAAGAGGGATTGATGTAGTATTTTGTCAATGGGTTTATCTGCATCTAGGATATAATTCCATGATTTTTGTTTTTGTTATTGATATGGAAAATTATGCTAACAGTTTTCCTAAGATTGAACTAACCTTGCATTTCTATTATAAACCCCACTATGTCATAGTGTGCATCTTTGTGATATATTGCTATAAGCTCCTATAGCAGCAAGTTCCCTGACATATAAGCTAGCCCAGATGGCCTGCTAGCACAGGTTCTTAAATCTGCTTTTCTAAGGAAAGCAACCTCAAAAGGGTCAACAATCTTCTGTAATTACATTCAGCACAGAGAAAATAGAAGCAGAGAAATAAAAATCAGCAGCCTAGGCTGTTAACTGTCTGTCCATAAATACATACATCACAGATCAACAGACAGATCCAACTGTCTGACCATTACATACATACATAGTTACCAGAAAGAGAAGCACAAATATCTGAATTTTCAAAGCCAGGGTGGAGGGGTCCCCAATAGCTACCCAGAGTCTTATCTGGCACACGAACCCTCTTCCAAAGAGAAAGCCCCCAAAGCAAAACATCACATCAGACTATATATACACTTTTCAGAACTGTAGGTCATCACAACTCTCATGATTCAATGTCTCATTAGAAATTAATAAAAAGGTGTAGACCTTCCTACAAAACAAGCCTCCCCTAATTAATTTTCCCTTAATGGGCTCCACCTGAGGTCTATCAATGGGTAAGGAAGATCTGACTCATATTAACATTCCAACTCCTTAATAATTTTTGTATTGCTAATCATTAAGGAAATTGGTCTATAGTTTTCTTTCTCTATTTTTGCTTTCCTTGGCTTAGAGATCAAAATCATATTTGTCTCATAAAATAAATTTGATAGGACTCCTTTACCTATTTTTTCAAAAAGCTTATATAATAATGCCTTAATTATTCCTTAAATATTTGTAAGAATTATTTTGTGCAATCCATCTGGTCCTGGTGTTTTGTTTTGTTTTGCTTCCCCTAGATAACACATCAGTGATTTTTTCAATTTCTTTTTCTGAAATGGGGTTATTCAAGTACCCTATTTTCTCTCCTGTTAATTTAGGCAATTTATATTTTTTTGTAAATAATTTATTCCTTTTACTTAGACTGCCAGTTTTATTCATATAATTGGGCAATATGACTCCTAATAATTCCTTTAATTTCATTGGTTGCATATTCACTGTTTTCATTTTTGCTAGTAATAATTTGGTATTTTTATTTTTTAATCAAATTGTCAATCAAATTTAATCAAATCAAATGGTTCATCTATTTTGTTGTGTTTATCCCATAAAACCGGCTATTTGTTTCATTAGTTCATTGTTTTTTACTTTCAGTTTTATTAATTTGTTCTTTAATGTTCACAAACCATAGACAATGAAGCAATATCATTACTAAACACATTTGTACCAATTGGCATAGGATCCAGTTAAAAATGAAATGAATTATAGGAGGAAATAGTAAAACTGTGCTGTTGGGGGGAATCAAATTTCACCTCCCAGAAGTAGATAAATCTAACAATAAAACAAATAGGAGAGAAGTCAAACAAATTAAGAAAATCTTAGAAAAGTTACATATGATAGTCCTCTGGAGAAAACTGGATAGGAAGAGATCAGAGCATACTTTTTTTTTTTTCTGTTGTACACGGTACCTTTAGAAAAAATGAACATGAATTAGGGCATTAAAACCTCACAAACAAATGTAGAAACCAAAAAAAAATATCATATACATACATATACACACACATATATACATATACACACACACATATATATACACACAAACATATATATATATATATATATATATATACACACATACATAAATACACACATACACACACATATATGTGGGCCATGTAAGCATAGATTAAAAGTTAATTGGAAAATAGATATTTTAATCCAAAAGAATAAGTGGGTCAACAAATTAAATCATAGAAAGAAAATCAATCATTCATTAAAAAGAATGACAGGCCCAGGTGGAAAAGTGGGACTTCAGTGACATGGTGGCCAAACTTACTGCCAAGCAGAAGCAAAAGAAACAGAAGGCGCAGTCCCAGAACAGCTGTGGGAGAAGGGAGAAATACAAAGAATACAAGTTTTAACCTCAAAGACATCTGGCTCATCTTTCTACTTAACTTGGAACCTGTATTTGGTTCCTGGGGCCCAGCTGCCTCATGATTCCAAGGACTATTCTTCATTTTCATGTTCTTATTTCAGATTATATTGTAAATAAAGCTCTTCCCTCCCAAGAAAAGAGAGAGAGAGAGAGAGAGAGAGAGAGAGAGAGAGAGAGAGAGAGAGAGAGAGAGAGAGAGAGAGAGAGAATGACAGCAATGAAATAGCATTCAAAATTTGTGGGCTGTACTACAATTTAATTTTGGGAAATACTTATATCTCTAAGTGCATACATCAATTTTAAAGAGCAGATCAATGAACTGGGCAGGAAATTTTAATAAAGGATTAATTAAAAATCTCCACTTAAACACCATAGTTACCTCCCCCAAAAGATTTGCCAAATAAAACCTTATAGGAAGGGAAGATTTACAAAAATCTAGGGATTCCAAGACATGAAAAAAAAAATTAACTTTTCCAACAGTGAAGTGGGAGGAAAGGGAGATTTGTTTAATAAACCTACTTTGTGAAATTTGAAATACATTATTTAAAATTCTATTTTGTTTAAACTTAATCGAGCCAGCATAGATTTAATATTCTCTTTCCCTGTGTGAGTCTAAATCCCTTATATCTGCAACTATATTCAGGTAACCACAGATGATTTATATCATGATTCTCTTTTCTTATGACTTGTACCTCCAACCTTGTAACCTCACCTACTGTCCATGTTTAGGAAAAACTTACCTAAAGGCCAGTCTCATCCATCTAAACTTTTATATTAACTCACACTCCTGCAGACTAACCCCATTATCTGAAATCTGATCTCATCTTCCAAAGATGTAGTGGGGAGGAGATGAGATGAACTTATTGCACCTTCTCATCACTGTTAAATATTCTACCATCCCTAAGTCAGAGTGTTATGGTACCTGAGAGCCCATTTGACCCTATTTATTGATAGTCACTAAACCTACTGGTAAATTGATTGTATTGAGAACTTTGTATTTCAGAATTGTTCTTTTGACACTGTTCTTCATCCATAACTATCATTTCTAATTCTTTCCTCTAGTGATCTCATTTCATTTATGAAATCATTTATTCAACTATGATTTTATTTCTTCCAATAATTCTAGTTAAACTTGGATTCAAGCTTTATGTTTCCTTCACACTTTGCTTATAGCCGTTTCAGAGTCATTCTCTTCTTTGGGATTCATATTTTAGTCAATCCTATCACCACAATAGTCTTTTATGGTGCTTGACTTTTGTTTTTTTGTTTGTTTAATCATTCTTTCAATCTTATTTTTGAAAATGAGAATTTCTATTGAAATTGGAACTCTGAATCTTTTAATGGAATACATGAGCATTCCTTCATTGGATTTTGTATTTTCTTGGATTCTGTTGCTGCTTTCTCCATATATCAAGTATTGTGTTTTTGAAAAACCGTAAGCAACTCAGGCTGGTACCTGCAAGTTTTCAGTGCTCCTGAAGAAGTTTGATTAAAGTTTCCTATATTAATCTTGACAAAATCTTTGATTTCTATTTGGAAGAGAGAGACTATGGTGTAGTGGATTGATTGCTGGATCTCATTGCAAAGGCACTTAATTTTAATCCATCCCAAGACATTGACTGTGTGACTGGGCAAGTCATTTTGGTTAGTTTGTCAACAAACATTTATGAAGCACTTACATGTGCCAGATACTGTGTTCCTCTCTGGTCCTCAATCTCCTCATATATAAAAATGAGGTAATTGGCCTTGGTGATCTCTAAGAATTCTTCCACTGCTACATCTATAATACTGTCATCATTTAGCCCTCTACTTTACATTCATTTTACATATGAAGAAACTGGTGCTGATAGAGGTAAAGTGAATTGCCCAAGGTCACTGTGAGCTCCTTAAAGATTTGACTTCTTTGTAAGCACAAAGGACAATCTAGAGATAGGCTCTGAAAAGATGATTATCAATGTCCTACTTGAGCAAATCTGCAAAGAATGTCTTACTACATCAATCACATAATTAATTTACAAAATTACTCATTTTTTTTTTCTGGATGATATTTGTTTCAAAGAGTCCTCTGGGACATTTGATTAGGTATTGTCATGCATTTATGGGAAATATTCTTCAGTATGGATCTGGTTAAGGGAATAAAAAAGCGTCATACAATTTCAGGTAGTAGCTTTTCCCATGTTGAGGTCAACTGAAAATTAATTTGGCAAGCACTACTTTTTTATTTTCATATCATGTACTTAATAGGAATAACAACACTTTGCCAAAGAAGAAAATTTAGAAATAATTTGAAATGCTATGTGAAATGTTAGCAATTATCCCAATCAGGAAGTATATTTTTTTTCACTGTGAAAATGTCAAAAATGCAATACATAAAAAGAACATCTAGCTCATACTTTAGAGCACTACTAAATAGCATCAGGGTTGTAGGTCAGGAAACACTATTATAAATGTGCCTTCTACTCAGAATCTAGCTGATTAGAGTTTGTGAATTCTAATCTATAGTAGAATGTTCTATTGTCAGCTACTGCTTCATTTATTTTCCCCTTCCATATAAACAGCATGAAATGTGTAGTCCTTACAGGGATACAAAACATTCCCAATTGAACAAAACATAAAAACCGACAGCTATCTGATTTTTACCCCCATAAAGAAGTACACTATAGAAGAAGCATTTTTTTTTTCTGATTGGTCTTTTATCATACAATCATTGCTATAGATTGCTTAAAATAAAATAAATATAAGCTATCTTTACACATTTATCCTAAAAAGGATAAATATATATACTTATTATGTATATATTGCATATATTATATATATAAATAATATTAAATACACATGTGTATATGTATGTATCTATATATAATATATCAAATATAACCCAATGTTATTCCAGGTTCAGCCAGAACATAATGATTTGCAAAAACCACCACCAGAATAGCAGGCTTTCCTTTGAAACAGTTTCCCATACAATCTGATGACTATATATGTTATGACTATATATATGTATATCACAAAACTGACAGATTTTAAATTGACAGTTTTCAGATATTAAACTTTTATTATATCACTAAAATAAAATTACCGTTATTTGTACTTTGCAGATGGCCTCTGTAAAGTATAACAATATAATCTGTAGATCATATAGAAAGTAGAGAAAAGAAAAACCCAAAAAAGCCCAAGAGTGGATTGAGGCAGAGTTACAAGTATGATTCCTTAAAGAGCCCTTTTAAATTAAATGTCAGCTACTTTGGGTGGGGGTAGAGTGGGCTGTTCAAAGCTATGACTTCCTCAATGTAGAGAACTCCTATAAATAAAGCACCCTAAATTGATATAGGTTAGTAACTGGACAATAATTTTAATATTAGAGGGTTGCCTTGGCCCTTGAGAGGCTAAATGCCTTACCTATTATTAGAAATCTAGTATGTGTCAATAGTGGAATTAGACCCAAGTTTTCCTAATTCAAGGTTAGTTTTCCGTTCTCCGTATCATACTCCCTCTCTTAAGTGTACTAGAATTAAAAAAAAAACAAAACAAAATTAAGAGAAGAGCATCTCAAAACTGTAGCAACGAGGAATTTCATCTATTCTTGCCTTTAGTTATGTGAATATGGGGAAGATGTAATCTTAAAAAGAGGTTATTTTCCTCCCATATTATGAAATATGAGAGATTTTCACAGCTGAGTCTGTATATACAGGATTGAGAGAATAAGCTCAACATTCAAGGAAGAAATGAGAGAGAGGGAGAGGGATTGTCTACACAGTGCTTTGGAATGCAAATATAGAGATTGGAAATCTGAAGATTAAGGTGATGTGGTAGCCATAGGGCCACTGTTGGAGCTCCAGATACAAGTCACATCCACTATAGTGGGCTATAGTGATCTAGTCAAAGGCATTGAGGAGAAGGTCTCTGAGCTGCCAATGGTTAATGACTTCAGAGAGAGTAGGTAAAGCACCTATCTCTTCCTCTTTTCCTTGCTGCCTAAATATATTGCCAAGGCAATATTCACAGCACTGATAACAACTATGAATATGCTGATGTAGTTCTGAATTGCAAAGTATAACAGACTCTCAATATAGAAGGCAGAAGACAAACATTTATTCAGACACCAAAAGCCAAATCCCAACACCAGAAACTGAAATCAATCATAGTAACAAAGAAATCCATCATGGTAACCAAGATGTCTATAGGCATTATCACACCTTCCCATAAGTTAACACCCTCAAGTAAAATGCCCTTCTCTCAACCACAGCTAGCTGCCTGCTTCCTCTCTCTCTCCTATATATGACTAGTCTGACCAACTTCCTCTCAGTTCTACTCCAACTCCACCTCTTCCTCTTCTACCCTTCCTGCTCTACCTCTTCCTATTCCACCCATTAAGCAAGCTCCTCCCACCACATGTGTCTTAGGCTTTCATGTGATTTAAGCAGGTCACATAAGCCTACTAATGGATGAGAAATATCTTCAAATTAAGCCACAAAATATGTTAACAATACACCAAGATAGTAGACCTTTACTCCAAAAATTTTCTGTTCCTCAATTTTGTTTTTAACTCCTGATTTAATTAGATTTTTAATGACTGCTTACTCCAGATAAAAGCAGAATTAATCATAGCCTTTTGACTTGTGAGTTCCATTATTTGTGAGTAGGAGGTTATAAAAGAGAGGAACAATAACTAATCTTACTATGCAGACAAAAGTAAATCACCAGGAAAATCTGGATGCTCAGTGGGAACTCTGGAATGATAAGAAGATGATATATTATTTTTTATAAATGTTCTAAGCTAAGAAATATAGTATCTTGGGTTTTGCCCTTAGGTGAAAGGGAGCCGTTCTCTAGTGTCCTCTAGGAAAAGGCTGAGTTGTTAGATTGTGTTGTGTTTTTTTCCATTGTGCCTCATTGCCACACACCCATCTCCATGAGCAGAGAATTTTTTCTGTTGAGATGGAAGAAATGAGGGTGATTAGAAAGTCAGTCATGCTGGGTGAGAGAATACACATTTGGATCAGGCTGATAACACCCATGTTGCAAGGTTGAGGGTCAGAGATAGAAGTGAGTTCCTCTTCCTCTCATTTCTACTTTCAACCAAACAAATTTACAAACCCTTATAGCACCAAAGCTACTTGAGCTATCTTCTCCCAGAGAAGAAGCAATTGTGTGGCTAAGGGGCATTTGGGAAGATGTTATTTTTTTCAAAAGTCTAAGTGGTAAAGCTAAAGCAGATATTCCTTAAGCTATGATTTTCAGCTTCAGAGATTTCACACAACTAAGAGAGGCAATGGGAAACAATCTCTCTCATCTCTTCATCTTTATAATTATGAGTAGAGGAATTATATAGATGAAGGGAAGTCAGTCAGTAAACTTTTATTAAGTGCCTGTTCTGTGTCAGGCACTATTCTAAGCCCAGGAGATAAAAAAAGAGGAAAAATTCCCTGTTCTCAAGGACCTCATAATCAAATAGTGGGACAACATGCAAACTACTGTATGAGACCAAGCTATAAACAAGATAATTAGGAAATAATTGACAGGGAAGGCATAAGAATCAAGGGGTTGAGAAAGGCTATAGGATTTTATTTGGAACTTAAAGGAAGACAGGGAAGCCAGTAGGCAGAGATAAGGAGGGAGAGTATGCCAGGCATGGGAGAGGGACAGCCAGTGAAAATGTCTGGAGTCAGGAAATAGAGTATCTTGTTTATGGAATGGTCAGGGGGAGAGTATATAGCAGAGAGTAAAGTGAAAGACTGGAAAATTGGGAGTAGCTAGGTTATGAAGGTATTTGAACAACAATTAAAGGATTTTTATTTCATCATGGAGGTGAAAGAGAGACAACATAATTTATTGATTAGAAGGGTGACATGGTTAGCTCTATACTTTAGGAAAATCATTTTGTTGGCTGAACAGGAGATGGATTTGAGTGGGAAGAGAACTAAGGCACGCAGAATTACTGGCAAAGAGTTGCAGTAGTCCAGATGTGAGGTGACAGTGACCTGTACTTGGTAACAGTACCAGAGGAGACAAGAGGGCATATCTGAGAAATGTTGCAAAGGTGAAATTGACAGGTCTTGGCAGTAGATTGCATATGAAGGGGTGAGGAGAAGGGTAGAGCTCAAGAATTACACCTAAGTTGCGAGCCTGGAGGAGCAATTAGGATGGTATTGCTCTCTATAATGATAAGCAGAGTTGGAGGAAGGTTTAGGAGGAAAAGATAAAAAGTCTGTTTTGGATATGTTGAGTTTAAGATATCTACTGGAAATCCAGTTCAATATATCTGAAAGGCAGATGGAAAACTCAAATTAGAGGTCCATGGACAGGTTACAACAGCACAGACAGATTTTAGAATCATCAGCATTGAAGTGTCAATTGTATCCATGGAAGCAGATAAGATAAATAAGTGAAATCATTTAGAAGGAAAAGAGGGCTCAAGATAGAATGCTGTGGAGCAGCTACCTTTAGAGGACATAGTCTGGATGAGCATCCAGCAAAAGAGTCTGAGGAGAGGCCAGATAAGGAGGAGGAGAACTGAAAACCAAGAGAGAAGAGAATATCAAGGAGGAGAAGGTAATCAACACTGTCAAAGGCTACAGAAAAACTGAGGAAATGAGGATTGAGAAAAAGGCCATTGGAGTTGGTAATTGAGATGATTGGTAACTTACTTTTGGTAGAATGATAAAGTTAGAAGCCATAGTATGAAGAGTCAAGAAGAGAGGGAGACAAGAGAAGGTAGAGGTACCTATACTGGGTGGACTTTTTTAAGGAGTATAGCCACAAAAGGAAGAAGACATATAGAATGATAGTTGAAGTGAAAAGATGGGGACACACTGGCAGTAGTGAAGAAGCCAGTAGATAGGGAGATAATGAAAATAAGTAACAGAGTGGGAATGACAAAGAGATAAATTTGTCATTGGAAACAAGATGGAATGGGATTTCTTGAAAAGATAAGGGGTTTAACCTTGGTTCAGAGTAGTACCACCTTATCATGTGAGATAGGGGTGAAGTAGGAGATGGTGGCAAAAGCCAGATGAGTAATATCAGATAAGGAAGAAGGGAGATGAGTGAATTCATGGCAAATGAACTCAATTTTTTTTCTGTAAATTATGAGGCAAGGTTCTGATATGAGAATGTACGGGAAGGAGGAGGACCCATGGTGTTTTGAGGAAGGATAAAAAGATTTGGAAGAGCTAAGATTCTTCCTGAGCTACTTCTTAGGGACAACATTGTCTTTTGACTGCAGGTATTCTATCTCTTGTACCCTATAGTAGGTAGGAAAAGGTGGGGGAAGTAGTTATGACAAAATATTGCAATTTTTATTACTTTGTCTTAGAGACATTAATAATAATAAACAGTTCTTTAAAATGAATATGTACTATTTACCTATAAATCACTTCTAAAGACCTAAGCTAACTTATTTCACTAATTCTACTGAAGCTTATTACTGAAACTCACTTAATTATATCCAAGTCTGTGAGAGGTAGCATAGTAAGAGATGTAGCGCTGAACTGGTAGCTAGAAAGATACTTGTTCTTGTGCCAAATCCAACACATATTGGACAAGTGTCTCAGTAATCACTAGGCACTTACCTAAAACTGTGATTTACTGAGATGAAGACCTGCATCAGACAAAGGAATTTCATCTGTAAGGAAGGAAACGGTGGAGGAAAACCCATTTATCAAGCATCTGTGATATGCCAAGTACCATGCTATTTTTAAAAAAAAAAAATCATTTGGTCATTACAACAGCCCTGAAAGGAAAGTGAAATTATTGTACTAATTTTACAATTGAAGAGAATAAGGACTAACTTGCCAATGGTTATCCACTAGTAAGTGTCTGAGGTTGGATTTGAACATATCTTCTTGATTCCAGACTCTTCAATCTATCCACTGTACCACCTTACTGCCTAATTTATCAATAAAATCACAGGTATGGTCCTTATCCCTTTTTATCCATGTCTAGTAGCTTTTTTTTCTTAATACTCTGTGACATCTCTTCAGCACTTGACATGCCATATAATCTCCTTCCTTTTAAATATCCCTTGATTTCTCTGACAGTTCTTAAAATTCTCTGATCTATCATCCATCTGTCATTCATTTAAATTATTTCTTCTAACTATTAATGTTGGTATTTCTCAAGGTTCCATTTTTACTTTTTGTTCTTTATTTTTTATATGCTCTGCTGAACTATTAGATTGCTTTCATGGTGTCAAATTATCCATTTTATGTAGTTGATCCTCAAATCTGTATTTTTAGCCCTAGCTACCCTTTCTCTTAAATTACAATTCTGAAGTCCAAATATTGGATGGATATTTCAATTTGAATATCCTGCCATCATTTCACACTCATTATGTCCAGAGGGCAGAGCCAAAATGGCAGAGTGATAGGAAACAATGGATTAATTTCCCATCCACAAACTCCTTTAAGCTCATCTAGAAATTTTACTAAATTGAATTCTATTGGGTACATCCAGAAAAAGTCACAGTGAGTCATTTAACTGACCTCCTCAGCATTGGGGGACAAAAAGCTTTGTAGACATTGAAACATAGTTGGATCAGAAGCACTCCACATCAGTATTATAAGCCCCCAAGTTGGAACTGTGCACCACAGCAAGAGAAGGTTACAGATCCAGACCAGGTCTCCTCAGACCCCTACTGGGGTACTGTGAAGTGAACTGTCAGCTTTGTTGCCCTCTAACCAATTCTGTATCATAAATCCAAGGTGCAATAAGAAGGGGACTTGCAAGAAAGAGTAGTATACCCCTATAGGGAGGCCATGGGCAGATTACTCATATATTGAGAAATAAGGAAATTCAGCAGCCATTGTGTGTCTCAGACCCTAGACTTAGAGAAAGATCTAATTTCCAGCATCAACCCCAGCCTGAAGAAGAATAACTAAGACAGGAATCTCAGACCAAAAAGAAGCCCAAAATTTCATTACTCTGAAGTAGCACAGCTTTCAAGTGACTGATAGGAGCTGAATTCAGTAGTATTATATACTCTTGCTCAGACTCAAACCAAGATCTCAGACTCAAACCAAACTTGCAGAGCTCAAATCGGGGATGTAACATACAGACATTTTTTTTTTCCTGGATTAAGTTACTTTAGGATCACTGAAATTTTGCAGGTAACCATGCTGTCCCTAAGATTGAGGTATAATACAACATTCTATACCTCAGCAATAAGACTAGGCCAAACCTTCCTCCAGAAGAGAGAACTTAGCTCTTAGATTAAGTCCAAAATCAGGAATAGTCTGAAAAAATGGGCAAACAGATAAAAAACCAATCATAATGAGCAATTATGGTGGCATGGGTACTCAAGACACAGAGAAAGAAGAAGAGGATGGCTACAAAATATCAATAAGCAATGCCAAACTTATTAAAAATCATTTTGGGAACAAACTCACCAGAAATTCCTAGAAGAGATAAATCAAGAGTTTTAAAAAGAGTTCAAATGTTTTGTTTTTCTTTTTAAATAAATGTAATGAGAGGAATTGAGGGGAAAAATGGAAAAGAAATGACAGCTATTGAAGAAAAAAAAATAGAAAGGGAATTAACAGCTTGGCACAAGAGGTACAAAATCTTGCCCAAGCAACTCTAAGTTACCAGACAGAAGTAAATGACTCCATGAGGCATCAAGAAATATTAAAACAAAGTAAAAAGAAAAAATGAAAAATGTAAGAGATCTCATAGCAAAAATAATTGACCTGAAAAAGAAAGATTGAGGAGAAACAATTTGAGTCGTTGGATTATCTGAATGTCATGTCTAAAAACAGAAAAAGCCTACATATCATATTTCAAGAAATCTTAAGATCTTAAAAGGATATTTCCCATATCTCTTAGAACCTGAGGGCAAAGTTGAAATGAACCCATCAGTCACTTCCATGATGAAACACCAAAAAGAAAACTCCCAGGAATATAATAGGGAAAATCAGACCTACTGGTCAAAGAAAAAAAATACATAAGAAGTCAGAATAGGAAAAAAAAAGAAATTAGAGTATCATAATGACAGAGCAGAGAGCTTGGAATACATTGGGCAGGTGGGAGGAAGGGAATGGAAGACTAAAATAGACATCTATACAAACAAGGAATAGTGAAACAAGGTGAGAGACTGATATTTGGACATTACTCTTCTCTGAAGAGGTCAAGACTTGAAGAATACACACAGAGTTTGGTACACAAGTACATTTAACTCAACAGGGAAATAGGAGAGCAAGGGTAGAAAGGGATGGTGAGGAAATTATAGGGAAAGCAGATTAACAGAGAGACTGGTTCTAAGCAAGTTGGTGAAGCATGGGAATGGGAATCTGTGAGAGTACTCATAAATTGGGGGATGAATGAATAAGTTTTAGCATATAAATATTATGTAATACTATTGTGCTGTGTTGAAGTCTTATCAATGTAATGATCAACCAACATTCTAAAATAATAAGGAAGAAACATTGAACGTTGAAACATTGAAAGAATGAAGACCTCAACTTCCTGATGGAGAAGTTAGGGACTCAGAGTGCAGAATGAGGAAAATATTTTTTGGATGTAGTCAATTTATTTTGATTGACAATGCATGTTTGTAATGGATTCTATTTGTCTTATGTTCTCAGTTGGAGTTACAGAGGGTTAGAAGGCAGATCTTGGTTGATTAAAATGTTTTTTTTTAAAAAAAATGAAAAGAGAACAATAAAAATGTAAACTAAAAAAAACCTTAATGTGTCTGAAAAGAAAATCATTGTTCTCCTCAAAGCAATTCCTCTTCTAGATATTTATTTTGCTAACAGGGATATAATCATCATCCCAGTCACCAAAAAATAAAAAGTCAATTACGTCCCTTATATCATTTCCTTTCTTTCTATTTCATTTGAGACTACTATAGTTAGAGTCATCATCAATGGATGACTATATGGTTACTCTTATAATAGCTTCATTACTGTCATTAATTAGAATAACTTAACAAGTCATCTTTGTGGAAGAGATTTTTGCTATTCCAGTCTATACTTGGTCCTGCTGACAGATCAGTGATCACTATATATTGCTTTTCTGACCATTTCCTTACTCAAAAGTCTCACATTGCTTACAATAAGAAACTTTTTGCCCTATTATTTGAGACATTCGAAGTTCTGCCTCTAATTTACCTTTCTGATTTCATCACCTATTGTTTTTTCCCACCATAGAATTCTTTCTTCTCAATTCTATTTCCCAATGTACCATCCCCTGAAGAGTCCTTGAATGTTCCTGAAGTTTTACATTTGCTTCTGCTTTCCCATTTTGGCATGCTATCTCCATACTTAGTTTCTACCTTTTACAGTCCTTGTAATTAGAAATTGTGCCTTTGTATTCCTCATAGCAACTGGGACAATATTTTAAACATGGTTAAGTTCTTGATACATTTGTTATAGTATCTGTTTAGCATTTAGAATAAGTATTTAATACTAGTTGCTATCCTATAAATAGAATAATGTTTTTTTTTAGAAACCAAAGTCAGTACACTTGGTCTGATAGAAGATACTCATTACAAATGTTTCCTTTTTTTTTTTTTTGAGACTGTCCTAAAAAATGTGGGATGTATGAACTCTATTATCCATGTAGAGGATCTAGTGAAGCCAATTCAATTTAGCATGATTAATATAATTTTAAAGACCTTAATAAATATTTGAGTTTGGCAAATATGCAAAAATGTTGATTGAGATATAATTATTTAATTTGGTGGTATTAATATCCCTAAAAAGGAAAATATCCTATTGTTAAGGCAATAAGAGTCAGTGAAGAATCAGCCTTGTTTAGAAAACTATTCCTTTCCCAACAGTGGGTTAAACCAGAATGATAAAAAGCCACTCCTGTGCAGAATTTGTCTCATTCCAACTTATATTTACTCTCTATGTGTGGTTCCTGTCCTACCACATGTGTTGTGTATAAGCAATAACTTGCATTGACATTATCTACACCATTTATGTCTTTATACAATTACATCCCACCTCTGGCCATTTTTTCTAAGCTATATCGATTTTTTTATGCCTTTCTTCATTCTTTCCCTTCAGTTCTCTCTAATTCCAGATGGTACATCAAGGTGTCTTTCCTGATTGTTTTGTAATAAAATCTCTCAGTGCAGCAGAGGCTGACTCTCTATGTTTGAAGTAAGAAAAATCCAGTTACCACATTGGATGCCTGAGGAATTAATAATTAAAATATGCCCAAAACATTTATATGCATTTCTTTCATCACAGTTTAAACCTTTAATGATATGGTTGAATTTCTAATTCTATCTACATAATCTTTCTCAGAAATTAGTTATGTATATATATATATATATATATATATATATATATATATATATACGTATGTATTTAAATACATGCACACACATTTATATACATCTAAACACATGCATATATATGTGTATTATATATTTAAAGTTTTATTTCACAAAGGGTATCATTTGACTTAGCATGAAGGATAATATTCTTCTACCAGTATTCCCCACCCTTCTACTGAAATTACTGAAATAAAATGCTGATAAAATTGGCATCACTTCTTCTGGTAAAGAAAAAAAGGCTACATAAGTAATGTAAATGATGGCTTCTAGGAACAAATATCTCCTTGTCTGGCAAATATGCAAATATCACCACAAATAAGATTTAAGGGAATACGTATAGAAATTTTTGCATATGGGAAAGGTTTCCTTTTTTTCCCTCTTAAGTCTATCTGCAAATATCTTAAGCACTCAGTTACTGTAATTAGCGTGCACAACACAAAGAGTTATACTGGCCTGTCACCCATATTTGACAAATGCTGATGGTTTAGAAGCCAGAATAAGCAGTGTTGCTTTGGATTTGTCATACACAAGTTTAATGGTTGGCTTAGCCTCCTGTTATTGGAAATCCATTGTAATCTATACATAATGGATATAAAGTGTGTCAAGGAAATGTTTTCCGATCAGAAGCTCTAAGAAGCTTCTCTCAGAGGATTTAAATATATTATAGTGCAATGCAAACTGCTGTTTAATCTCTTGAGGGTTAGGAAACTTCCAGAAACAATATATAATGAGGCATTAATGTCAAAGCAAGAAAACAGACACTATAACAAAAGAATATTTGGCTCTATGTGGGTAGGTTTTTTTTTTTTCCAGTCAAATGGTAAAATATATTCATGTACTGTGTTTCTCTCTTTTCCTATAAAAAACTGAGAAGTCATTTTAATAAAGTACTAACGCTAAACAGGGTGGGCAAAATCATGGAAATGCTGACCTTTTGTCATCAGGTGTGAAGAGGCAACCTCATTATTTCTTGGATGATTGGAAATTATTAAATCTAATGGATGATTTCTCAATTAAGTAGAAGACCTATATGTCATTTGGAATAGTAGAGACTACACATGTATGAACAGACAGTAACTAAGAATTCTGGCATTCAGATGGCAACAAGGATCAAGGCAAATATAATTGGATAGAGAAGTAGAGAGAGGAGAGGAAAAGGCAAAAAGAAGCTGAGTAGCCTCCTCCCTCCTAAGAGATCAGCACCCAGGACAAAGTCTCAACTGTCCATTGCTGGTTCCTGACTCGTTCGAGACAGTACATAAAAGAATCTCTCCTTATTGACCTTTGCTTTCCACTACTACAACTAGATGCACAGGATCTTAATAGGTATAGTTATCAGTAAGTTATGCCCTGGTCCAGGCACCCAGTTTATGTCTAAGCTAAGGCCCAGCCAGAGAAGTCAGGGAAAATAATACTTTAATGAGTTTGGATGCTGAGAATAACATGTAAAACAACAGGAGTCAGTTCAATGCAACACTTTATTTCAGGTGATAAGAAAGAGATTAAGGGGAGAGAGGAAAAGGGGGACTCACCATATAACTCAGACCTACATACTAACATAGAGTATAACACACATGAGGGCAATGCTGCATTGGGGAGCACAGAAGCACCAGTCCATTCAGCAGGAAGAGGGTGATTTAGCAGAAAGGTGCGTTTTTGCTAGAGGGGAGGGAGTATTCCAAAGCGCTCTTCTGAGAGTAAATGAGGGTTTTATATTATGATTTTGAATGCTGTCCCTGAAATTCACCAAATTATGCATCAGGGTGAGGGCAAAATATTATTTTGAGGGTGTGTGTCAGGGAGAAAGCAAGCTGATGGTAGACAAAATATTACTTGGGCACACAGCTGTACAAGCTTTCAAAAATGCTATTGTTAGTATTTTTCCATAAGCTTCCAGCCTCCCTTAAAGGGAAACTGTCTTGATGTCCTCAAAATCATCAGGCCTAATTCTATAATAATGATTTCCATACATAGATTCTATAAGCTATAGTCTCCCTTAAAGGGAAACTATCATGGTGGTCTAAAGACCACCAGGACAAAAGTTATAACATTGACCTGGGTAGGCCTACATTTTCTGATGTTCTTTCTTCCTACCAAAAAGGAAACTTACTTTTGAAGAGATTTTAGGGTAAGACAAATATGAACAAATGTAAAAATTACTAGTTCATGACATTTTGATTGTCTTAAAGACACCAGCTCTAACTATGAGTTTACTGTGGCAACGACCACACAAATTAGGCTGGTAGGCATTCTCTGTTGTCAGTTTGGAACAAGTGAGAACAGGTTCTGTTAGTCTATCAGTGTATGATTCTCAGATATTTAGGTTTTTACTGTCTTAATAGTTGTTTTTATGTTCCTACAAGTATCTAAAGGCATACTACCTGGACTCTCCTAAGGGTGCTAAACTTCCTCTCTGCAATCCTGTGAACATGATTTATTAGCTCATTATTTAAATGGTGGAAAGATAAACCTCAACCCAACCTCTATTGGAACTATCAGGAATTATAAACTATTTGAATGAGACATGACTATAGTGTGGGTTAATTGCAGAGTCTTTTCAGTTATTCAGTAGGAAGTGCCATATAAATCTAAATGTGACATAGATAGATCACCTAGCACATAACAGCATGTAGGCAAACAAGATCACCAGTGGAGAGGGACTAGAGGGCATCTCATGTATCAAAATAGAACACATGCTTTTTGTAACTCACTTTTATGACGAAGGTCACAAAAAGACAATGGATGACAGTATTTTCTGAATGGAGAACTGAAGTGGAGTACGCTGCAAGGAAGACAGGCAGAACAAAAAGTGCAACAAATGTACATGGAAACACACCAGAGAGAAGCCCCTAAAGGCAATACCTTTGAGGAGGTAGAAGCTGTAGATAGATCACACTGTCAGCCAACCACCTGAGATAAAGGTGGTTCTTTCAGAGCACATGCATCATGCATCATTGTGAGACAAAGAAGCAGCTCAACTCACAGCTGTACATCATGGAAACCATGGTTTCCCATAGTGAGGGAGGGAAGAATCCACACATGTCATGCGGTAAGAGACCATAGCTTGCACAGCTTTCTTTTCAGAAACATGTGAGCATATGGCAATAGTACCTTCAGTTCTCAGGAACTCAGTCCCCTTCAGTCTTTTATGACTTGAATATGAAGAGTAACAGTGTGTGGGATTGGAAATGATAGGTTCATAGCTACCCAGGGAGTAGAATGATTATTGTACTTTCCATCGCATTTTGTGACTGAAAGTTGTTTTTCATTTCATACTCAATCATTGTCTTCATGACTTATTTATACATATGGACAATTCTGCGACATTATGGCAAAATTTCTTTAAAATTTTCAAATACATCTCACTCTATATTCATTCCAAGTTTATTTTTAGTTTTGGATTATTTTATTTTTACAATAATTTTTATCTACATATGATGTATGTAGGTCCCTTTTAGTGTTAACAGCTTTAACTCCCTGTTGTCCATGACTTCTTTCTGTTTCAAATATCCAAAGACAATTGTGATGTCTGCGCAATGATAAGATTTACCTCTACCTGTTTGACCATTTCATTAGAAACAAAAATCAGAAAGAAAGCGAGAGCAAATGTAAGGAAATCTGAGATATGTGCAACATATCAAAAGGATCAAACAAGGATTCTGAAACTGTGTGTGTGTGTGTGTGTGTGTGTGTGTATGTGTGTGTATTATGGAACCCTTTGGCAGTCTGCTCATGCTTGTGAACCCCTTCTGAACCTGATATTGCTAGATGTCTAAAATACAATACGCAAGTATACATCAAAATACAAAGGAAAATAATTGTATTAAAATAACAAAATATTAACAAAAAAAGTTCATCAACTTCAGTTGAAATGCTTGAATTAGAGGATGGTCGTTGTTGGTATAGAAAAACCTTTTTACTGTCCAAAAGGAACTCTCTCATAATTCTATTACACAATACATCAATAACTTGACAGAAATTTCAAAGAGAAGAAAAAATAGTATTGGGAGGTACTGTCCATTGGCACATAAAGATAATGTATTTCTGGAAATATAATAAGCTGTGAGGGAAATGAAGGATTTAATTTTCATGTGACTTTATAGAAACTTTGTCATTGTATAAAACAACATCTACATAAACTTCTAACTCAGTAAATAAGCATTTATTAAGTGCCTACTATATGCACAGCACCGTGCTAAGATCTGATGTTTCTGAAACAGAAAGACAGTGTATGTCCTCAAGGAGCTTACAGTCTAATGAGGGAACATAACTTGCAAAAGAAGGTTGAAAATATGTGAAGCAGCGGAGGCGGGAAGAGACACCTGGAGCAGAGGAATCATGGAGGACAGAGATTTGTAGTTTCTTCAGAAATGAAGAGACAATTGGCCTGAATGAATGCCCTTTTTAAATGTAGATTTTTAGAAGAGCTTCCAATCTACCTTCCAATCAGAAGGTAGTGATGACATATGAATACTAAGGTTGATGTAATCTTGCAGAATGATAAAGTTCTTGGTGGAATCCAAACTCTGGACACTTTGTTCTACTTGCTTATTCACACATCTCTACTTTCCAATTTCATGCCTTGTCATTGTTCTGCGTGCCAGGAATATTCTCTCTCCTCCCCTCTGCCAGCTGGCTTCTCTGATTTACTTCAAGTTTCAACTCAAATTCCACCTTTTGTAGCAAGGCTTTCTTGGTGCCTCTATATCTAGTGCCTTCCCTTTGAGATCATCTTCTACTTATGCTGTATATGCCATGTATGTGTGTCCAAAGAAGTACAGAGGGGTAAAAAATGAAAATCCCTTTGAGATGTATTAATCAATAATTGAACCAGCTTTAAATGCCTATGACATCCTATGTTCTGTGTCAGCGTATCAGAAACCCAAAGAGGGAAATGCTAATTGATGAATATATCCCAAATTGTATATGAAAAACCATGCTCAGTGGTTGTTGGAACAGTTGTTAATAAAGTAAAACATTCTTTTTAACCATATTCCCCTTGAAATAACAATATGAGGTTAGCAATTATTGTGAAAGATACAGGATAACAGAGAATCTTTTCTATGATTATTCACAGATACTATTGTACTTCATATATGATTTTCCCATTGAATTATTGTTGCAATTTTGATACTTATTAATACACATTTCCAAGTTTGGTAATCAGAATTTGTTACGTGCTAACTCTGTGCCAGGCACTGTGATAAGTGCTGGGGAGACAAAGAAGTACAAAAAACAAAAGAAACAGACAAAAAAAAAATACTGTGCCTGTTCTTAAGGAGTTCATATTCTAATGGGGGAGAGAGAGAAGCAAATAACTACATACCAGATACATATATAGTGTAAATGGAAGATATTCTCAGAGGGGAGGCACTTGCAGTGGGAACAGCAAAAAAGACCTTCTTCAGGAGGTGGAATTTGAGCTGAATCTTGAAATAAGTCAGGGAAGTCAGTGCTGAGAGGGAGAACATTCCAAGCATGGGGAATAGACAACAGAAATGTATGAAATCAAGAAATGGAGAATAATAGCAAGTAGGTCTATGTAACCAGATTATAGATTCTATGGACTGGAGTCAAGTAAAAGAAAACTGAAAAGGTAAGAAGGGTCTTGGCTGTGAAGGGTGCTAAATGATAAATAGAACATTTCAGATATTTGATCCTTGAAACAATATAAAGCCAATGTAGTTTATTGAGCAATGAAGTAACATTGTCAGACCTGTACTTTAGTTAGTTCAAAAAGAAAAATTAGAGAAGGTAGAGGGACTGAAGTGAAAACATAATGAAGGTTTTTTTTTTTTTTGATATGTTGAGTTTGTAAAAGACATCCAATTTGAGATATTAAAAGAAAGCATTTGATGATGTGAGAGTAATGTTCAGGAATACACACGTACACATAAACACAATTTTCTTCATATGTGTGATAACTGAATCTATGAAAGGTGATGAGGTCACCCAGACTATAAAGAGCTAAAAAGGAGGGTAAGGGCAGGACATTTGGGGAAACCCAGGGATGATGATCATAACTTGGATAAAGATCCAGCAAAGGAGACCCAGACAAAGTAGTAAGACACTGGAAAAGTATAATGAAAGAATATTGTTACAAAAAACTTCGTATCCATGAGAAGAGGGTGATGGACAGTGTCAAAGGCTGTAATAAGGGCCTAGATGAAACTATGTAACCAAAATTTGCACTGTATCCCATCAACTTCATTTGATAATATTCCAGTTCCATTCAGTAGCATGTGTGTGTGTATATATATATATATATATATATATATATATATATACATATGTATATATATATAATATATGTATATATATACATATATACAAATATGTGTGTGTGTGTGAAAGCATCTAATGGTGGGAGTAGTCTAAGTTTAGATTTAACAAGGCATGTTTGACAATAGGAGAAGGAGGCAAGAGATTCAAATATAGTGGATGCTACAGAGTTGAACTGATTCACTGAAGGGATTAGATAGAGAAGGGAAGAGAATACACAGCTGATGTTCTGGGAAAGAACTGAAAGGTAAAGGTAGAGATTTAATATTGAAGAAGAAGAACAGGATTAAGGATCAAAAATATGGGATAATGAAGTCTTTGGCTAGGATTTCCAAGTCAAGTGGTTCTCAACCAGTGACTGGTCATGGATCCCTGGACTCTACAGAGTGATTGTAAGGAGTTTGTGAATGACTGTTAGCACCATATCCTACTGCCATTATATATTTTCTTAAATAATAATATACTATCCTTTCAAAACTTTAATGATGTAGAAGACCCTATTTTTTTTAATATTAAAATGGATCCTTACACTAAAAAATGTTGGGAACCATTTGTCTGTGAATAATTTTAAAATTTTTTAGACATCTGTGTAGGGATTTTGCAGTAAACACACACACATATGTACTTACATATGCAATGTATGCACATGTAAATATGTATTCACACACACATATATTCAGGAGTCTATCTGTTGGCTCTATCCATCAAATCTGAGCTTGAATTTCAGGGGAAGGTCAACAGGCAGAGAGAAAAAAAAAGTAATAAGGAAGCACTAACCCTCCCCCAAATAAAAGAGGAAAATAGATTCTTTTCTAATATCTTTTTATGTTTTTCTTCCTTAATGGTCTTAAGAATGGCTAGGAATTAAATATAATCAGTTGGGATTTGGGCATAGAGTCTGAGCACCCTGACTCTTAAGAAAAGAGAAGGAAACATAAAACAGAAATGAAGATGAAAAACACAGAAGGGAAGCTTTTTTTTTTTTTTTTTTTGAATTTATGTGCAAGGTGTGAGTGCTGCACTGTTTTATCTATTTTATTTTTCTTGGACAGTTCTGAAAAGGACGTTGTTAGTGAGAAACACTGAATTTCAAAATATAATTGAAAGTTGCCAGTACCTTTTTCTCCCCAAATCTAAAATAGAATTAGGCCTTATGATTCAACTGTATTTCAAGTTAGATGAAACTTTCCTAGCTTTGAACTACTTAATGGAAATCTGTACTTTACTTTCAAAAGAGAAAATGTCCCCCTTTAAAATTCTAAGCTAAGGCTATAAAGACGTTAGTATTCTAGAACTTAGAAAAATAATATTTGTCTTACAAAGGAAAAAAAAATTGTCAAAGTTGAATAATGTATCAAGTTTCCACAAGATGCATGTTCTCCTTTGTAATATGACCTAGCAAACATGTTTTTTTGAATTTTTATCTTATATTCCAATGTGGAGTCACATAGAAACCATAATAATTTACAGAAATAATTTAAATGTTACAGAAAATATGAACAGTATTCAATATTCTTTATTTTGTTTTTGCTCTTTTCCCTATCTTACCAAGTTAGTAAATTTAAAGTGTATTCCTCAAAAAGATAAGTGATCTGCTACCTTACTCCACTTGACTCTAATGGAAAGTTGAGTTATAACAAGACAGGGAGGTGAAGAAGGCCTTAAATAAGGGGTGGGAATACATAAAAAGCATAATCATTCATTGATGTTCTGATGTATCAGTTAAAGACTTGAGATCTAGTTCCATCTCTACTACTCAAACTATGACTTTAAGTTTTCTGAGCCTCTGTTTCCTTTTCTATGAAACTAGGCATCTATTCAGTATCTAATTTCTTTTTATATGTTCCTCTGATTTAAATTTACAAACATAAATATTAATATCACAGAGTTGTCTACATTCACATTTAAAATATATTTCTGAAGAGTCTTTGACTAGACATTTTTTGTGTTTATGTGTTGCATTCTGAAGAATATCATGTCAAATAAAACATAGGTTGCATATAATTTCCCTCCAAAAACAAGTATTGACTATTTTTGTTGAAGATATAAATATTTCTACATTTAAATTAATATAGGGCAAGGAAAATGACCTGTGGTATGCTACCATAAAAGATGTTTAGGTTTATAATGTGAATTCATTTCATGACACATGGCACCAAGCTTTCAGCAAATCATGCATTCCTCTTCACAATTTTCTTTACAAGCTATTTTATCAGAAACTGTGTGCAGAAAGATTGAGTTAGTACAAGAGGTATACACTGAATTTAACAAAGTAGTAATGAATCTGCCCTTTTTGTTCATATATTCTTCTATTTTTGTTTCTTGTGTTTTTTTAATTTATTAATTTATTTGTTTTCAGTTTTCAACACTTACTTCCATAACTTATAAATTTAAAATTTTCCCTCCTTCCCAAATCCTCCCTCCCCAAGAGGGCATGCTATCTTTTTTGGGCTGTACACATACATTCCCATTAAATACATTTTCACATTAGTCATATTACCTAGTTCCTTTGACTTCTGGAATATCCTATTCCATGCCCTTTGATCCCTTAATGTAGAAGCTGCTAGATCTTGTGTTATCCTGATTGTATTTCCACAATACTTGAATTGTTTCTTTCTAGCTGCTTGCAATATTTTCTCTTTCACCTGGGAGTTCTGGAATTTGGCCACAAAGTTCCTAGGAGTTTCTCTTTTTGGATCTCTTTCAGGCGGTGTTCTATGGATTCCTTGAATATTTATTTTGCCCTCTGGTTCTAGAATCTCAGGGCAGTTTTCCTTGATAATTTCATGAAAGATGATGTCTAGGCTCTTTTTCTGATCATGGCTTTCAGGTAGGCCCATAATTTTTAAATTGTCTCTCCTGGCTCTATTTTCCAGGTCAGTTGTTTTTCCAATGAGATATTTCACATTATCTTCCATTTTTTCATTCTTTTGGTTTTGTTTTGTGATTTCTTGGTTTCTCATAAAGTCATTAGCCTCCATCTGTTCCATTCTAATTTTGAAAGAACTATTTTCTTCAGTGAGCTTTTGAATCTCCTTTTCCATTTGGCTAATTCTGCTTTTGTAAGCATTCTTCTCCTCATTGGCTTTTTGAACCTCTTTTGCCAATTGAGTTAGGCTAGTTTTCAAGGTGTTATTTTCTTCAACATTTTTTTGGGTCTCCTTTAGCAGGGAGCTGATTTGCTGTTCATGCTTTGACTTCATGTCTCTCATTTCTCTTCCCAGCTTTTCCTCCACCTCTCTAACTTGATTTTCAAAATTCTTTTTGAGCTCTTCCATGGCCTGAGCCCATTGAGTGGGCTGGGACACAGAAGCCTTGATTTCTGTTCTTTGCCTGATGGTAAGCATTGTTCTTCCTCAGCAGAAAGGAAGGGAGGAAATGCCTGTTCACCAAGAAAGTAACCTTCTATAGTCTTATTTCTTTTCCCTTTTCTGGGCATTTTCCCAGCCAGTGACTTGACCTCTGAATATTTTCCTCACACCCACCTCACCTCCTGATCCTCCCAGCCAGTGTTTGGGGTCTGAGATTCAAATGCTGCTTCCAGCCTCAGGGCTTTGGGCGGGGACAGGGCTGCTATTCAGTGTGAGATTAAATTCAGATGCTCAGGTGAGGGCAGGGCTGCCTCTCAGGCTCAGTTCCCTCAGGGAGTTTATGCACAGACCTTCAACAATGGATCCAGGCTCCTGCCTGCTTGGGGAGCCCTGGTCTGCCGCTGCCCCTCAGCTTCTGTCTCCCGAGGGGGCCCGAGCCATGGGGGCACCCCACTCCCCCCTCGACCCACCAAAGGGACTCTCTCACAGACCCCCATCACCTGTGGGTGGAGGTACTTGTGTGGCCGCTGGAGATCCCGTCCCTGAAGCCCGCTCGGATCTGTTCCTCTCGGTGCCGCGGCCACGGCAGGGCTGTACTCAGCTCCCAGTCCCGGCGCCCAGTCCGCAGCACTAAGGACCTTTTACGAGAGGTTTGCAGGTCTCTCCGGAACAGAAATCTCCCTCACTCCAATGTTCTGTGGCCTCTGGGTGCAGAATTCGCCGTGAGTTACTTCTTTGTAGTTGTTCTATGGGTTGTGGGTTCGGAGCTATGTGTATGTGCGTCTTTCTATTACGCCATCTTGGCTCCGCCGTGACACATTAGTCATATTACATAAAAGTATAGTGAAGGGGAGAAATGAGGAGAAAAACAAAATGTAACGAAAGAGAAAATAGTCTGCTTCATTCTGCATTCTGTATCCATAATTCTTTCTATGAATGTGGATGGCATTTTGCATCATGATTCTTTTGGAAATGTTTTATATCCTTGCATTGTTGAGAAGAGCTAAGTCCATAAAAATTAGTCCTTGCACGTTATAGCTGTTACTGTGTGTAATGTTCTCCTGCTTCTCTTCACTTCATTCAGCATCAGTTCATATGTCTTTCCAGATTTTTCTGATGTCCACCTGCTTGTCATTTTTTATAGTACAATAGTATTCCATTATATTCATATACCACAACTTGTTTGGCCATTCCTCAAGTGATGGGCATCCGCTTGATTTGCATTTCCTAGCCACCACAAAAAGAGCTGCTATAAATATTTTCATTCGTGTGCATCCTCTTCCCATTTTTATGATCTCTTTGCCATACAGCCCTTCAAGCAGTATTGCTGGGTCAAAGGGTATGCACAGTTTTATAGCCCTTTGGACATAGTTCCAAACTGCTCTCCAGAATGGTTAGATCAGCTCGCAACTTCAACAACAATGAATTAGTGTTATAACTCTCCCATATCTTCTCCAATATTTATCATTTTCCTGTTTAGTCTTATTAGCCAATCTTGTAGGTGTGATGTGGTACCTTAGAGTTGTTTTCATTTGCATCTCTCTAATCCATAGTAGTTTTGAGCATTTCTTCATGTGACTATAGATAATTTTAACTTCTTCCTCTGAAAACTGCCTGTTCAGAGTATGTTCTTTGACCATTTTTTAATGAGGGATGTCTTGTAAATATGACTCAGTTCTCTATATGTGTTAGAAATGAGGCCTTTATCACAGACACCAGTTGTAAAAATTCTTTCCTCGTTTTCTACTTCCCTCCTAATCTTGGTTTCATTGGCATTGTGCAATTTTTTTTATTTTAAAATAATAAAAATTATCCATATTGCTTTCATAATGTTCTCTATCTCTTGTTTGGCTGTGAATTCCTCTGTTCTGGAATAAATAAATTAACTATTCCTTGCTTCCCTAATTTCTTCATAGTATCAGCCTTTATAGCTCTATTGTGTACCCATTTTTACTTAATTCTAGTATAAGATGTCAGGCATTGGTTTATGTCTAGTTTCTGCCACACTATTTTCCAGTTTTCCCAGCAGTTTTTGTCAAACAGTGAGTTCTTATCCCTTAAACTGGGACCCTTGGTTTTATCAAACAGTAGGTGGCTGTAATCATTGATTACTATGTTTTGTGTACCTAATCTATTCCACTGATTTATTCTTCTATTTCTTTGCCAATATTAAGTGGTTTTGATGATTGCTGCTTTATAATACAATTTGAGATATGATATGGCTAGGCCACCTTCCCTAGCATTTCTTTTCATTAATTCTCTTGATATTCTGTACCTTTTCTTCTTTCAGATGAATTTCGATATTATTTTTCTAGCTCTTTAAAACATTTTTGGTAGTTTGATTGGTATGGCACTGAATAAATTAATTTAGGTAGAATTGTCATTTTTGTTATATTAGCTCAGCCTACCCACAAGCAACTGATGTTTTTTTTCTAATTATTTAGATCATAAATAAAGTCAGATCTAAATAATTGGAAAAAATATCAGTTGCTCATGGGTAGGTCAAGCTTTTCTTATAAATAGAGAAAAGTGTTTTATAATTGTGTTGATATAGTCTCTGAGTTTGTTTTGTCAAGTAGACTACCAAATATTTTATAGTATCTACACTAATTTTAAATGGCATGTCTCTATCTCTTCCTGTTGGACTTTGTCAGGAATATATAGAAAGGCAGATGATTTATGTGGATTTATTTAACATCCTGCACCTTGGCTAAAGTTGTTTATTTCAAGTATTTTTTCACTTGATTCTCTTCTTTAAGTGTATCATCATATTGTCTGCAAAAAATGATGTTAGTTTCTTCTTTGCCCATTTTAATTCCTTCAATTTCTTTTTCTTCTCTTGTTGTTAAAGCTAGCATTTCTAGTATCATATTGAAAAGCAGTGGTGATAATGGACATCCTTGTTTCAACCCCAATCTTCTTGAAAATGCATCTAGCTGATCCTCATTACATATAATGCTTGCTGATGGTTTTAGGTAGATGCTACTTATATCACTTTAAGGAAGACTTCATTTATCCCTATGCCCTCCAGCGTTTTCAGTAGGAAGAGGTGTTGCATTTCATCATATACTTTATCTGCATCTTTTGAGATTATCATACAGTTTCTGCTGGTGTTGTTCATGATATGATAAATTATACTGATAGTTTTGCTAACATTGAAGCAGCCTTGCATTCCTGGTATAAATTCTACTTGAACAAAGTGTATTTTTCTCATGATAAGTTGCTGTAATATGTTTGCTAATATCTTATTTGAAATTTTTTCATCTATATTCATCAGGGAAATTGCTCCATGATATTCTTTCTCTGTTTTGACTCTTCCTGGTTTAGGTATCAGCACCATACTCACAACATAAAAAGAATTTGTTAGGACTCCTTCTTCACCAATTTTCCCAAACTGTCTATATAGCACTGGAATTAACTATATTTTAAATGTTTGATAGAATTTGCTTGTAAGTCCCTCTGGCCCTGCAGATTGTTTTCCTAGGAAGTTCATTGATTGTTGGTTCAATTTTATTTAGATGGGTTATTTAAGTACTTTATTTCCTCTTTTGTTAACCTGGGCAATTTATAATTTTTGTAAACATTCATATCACTAAGACTGTCAACTTTATGGACATAAAATGGGGAAAATAATTTCTAATTATTGTTTTAATTTCCTCTTCATTGCAGGTGAATTCACACTTTTCATTTTTGATATTGGTAATTTGGTTTTCTTCTTTCTTTTTTTAAATCACATTGACCAAAGGTTTATCAATTTTATTGTTTTTTCATAAAACCAGATATTACTTTTATTTATTAGTTCAACAGTTTTCTTAATTTCAATTTTACTTATTTCTGTGGTTTTCAGTATTTCTGATTTGAAATCTAATTGGGGATTTTCAATTTGCTCTTTTTCTAGCTTTTTCAGTTGCATGTCCAATTCATTGATCTTTCTCTATTTTATCCATGTAAACACTCAGAGATATAAACTTCCCCTAAGAACTAGTTTTACTGCTTCCCATAAGTATTATAATTCTCTTGAATTCTTATTGATTGGTTTTATGTTTTGTTGTTTGACCCACTCATTCTTTAGGATTACATTTTTTAGTTTTCAATTAATTTTTGGTCTGTCTTTCCATGGCCCCTTTTTACATATAATTTTCATTGCATCATGATCTGAAAAGGATGCATTGACTGTTTTTGCTTTATTGCACTGGATTTTGAGGATTTTATGCCCTAGCACATGGTCAATTTTTGTACATATGACAGGTACTGTTGAGATAAAAACGTATATTCCTTTCTATCCCCATTCAGTTTTCTCCTGAGATCTATGATTTCTACCTTTTCCAGAATTTTATTCACCTCCTTAACTTCTTTCTTATTTATTTTGAGGTTAGATTCATCAAGTTCAGAGAGGGGGAGGTTGAGGTCTCCTACTAATATAGTTTTGGTGTCTATTTCTTGCTATAACTCCCTTAAATTCTCCACTAAGGATCTGGATGCTATAACACGGTGCATAGATCTTTAGTAGTTAAATTACTTCATTGATTATGGTGCTTTTAGCAGGATATGGATTTATTTTTGCTTTTGCTTTTCTGAGATTAGGATTGCTACCTCTGTTTTTGTTTTGTTTTGTTTTGTTTTTTACTTCAGCTAAAGCATAACACATTCTACTCCTGCCTTTTAACTTTACACTGTTTGTATCTCCCTGATTCAAATGTGTTTCTTATCAACAACATATTGTAGGATTAGAATCTTTTATCCATTCTTCTTTCTGCCTCCATTTTATGGGACAGTTCATTCCATTCATCTTCACAGTTATGGTTGCTATCTGTGTCTTTCTCTCCACCCTATCCTCCTCAACCATTTATGCTTTTATTTCTCCCTTCCCCTCCTCAAAAGAGTTTTACTTTTGACCACCACCTCCTTCAGTCTTCCCTGCCTTCATTAGCCCTCTTCACTTTTCTTTCCCTTTTCCTTTAGTATTTCTTTATCTCCATTCTAACCACTCTCTCCTTTTTTGCACCCTTTCCCGTCCTACTACCTATAGGGCTGAAATGTAAATTATGTTCATGAGAGTTAAAGATCTTCCTCATTCATTAATGGATCTTACCATTAGAGAATATTTGTGGGGTTTTTATTAATTTTCATTGTTCTACAATCACTATCATATAACTTAGATTTTTTTTTTGTCCTCCCTCCCCCTCTTCCTCCCCTCCCTCTACCCTTTCTCCCTGAGATGGCATACAATTTTATATAGGTTCTACACATACATTTCTATTAAATACATTTTCACCATAGTCATGTTGCATAGAGGAATTAAAATGAATGGGAGAAATCATATAACAAACCAAAACATAATACAAAAGAAGATGATCTGCTATATTCTGCAGTTGAATTCCATAGTTCTTTCTCTGGATATGTAAGGTATTTTGCCTTAAAAGACCATTGGAAATTTTTTAGGTCCTGGCATTGCAATGAAGTTCTAAGTCTACCAGAAAAAAATTCTCACACACTGTGACTGTTACTGTGTACAAAGATCTCCTGATTTTGCTCCATTCACTCAGCATCAGACTATATAAGTCTTTCCAGGCCTCTCTGAAGTCTTGCTGTTCATCATTTCTTATGGCACAATAGTATTCCATTATATTCATATACAATAATTTATTCAGCCATTCCTCAATTGATGGGCATCACCTTGATTTCCAGTTTTTGACCCCCACAAAGAGTGCTGCTATAAATATTTTTGTACATGTGGGACCCTTTCCCATTTTTATGATCTCTTGGGGATACACTCCTAGAAGCAGTATTGCTGGGTCAAAGGGTATATGCATTTTTGTAGCGCTTTGGATATAGTTCCAAATTGCTCTCCAGAATGGTTAGATCAACTCACAGCTCTACCAATAATGAATTAGTGTTACAAGTCTCCCATATCTTCTCTAACATTTATGATGTTCCTGTTCTGTCATGTTAGCCAAACTGATAGGTGCAATGTGGTATCTCAGAGTTGTTTTGATTTACATCTCTCCAATCAATAGTGATTCACAGCATCTTTTCACCTGACTACAGCTAGGTAATTTCTTCCTCTGAAAACTGCCTGTTCATATACTTTAACCATTTATCAATTAGGGAATGACTTGTATTCTTGTACGTTTGACTCAGTTCTCTATATATTTTAGAAATGAGGCCTTTATCACTGACACTACTTGTAAACATTCTTTCCCAGTTTTCTGCTTCCCTCGTAATCTTGGTTGCATTGGGTTTGGTTGTGCAAAAACTTTTCATTTTAATGTAATCAAAATTATCCATTTGGAAAATTTGTTTTGTAAGTACGTCTACACCTTTTGTTTTTTCTAATGAGGCACTGTTGCTCAAGGATTGTGATACTTCTGGCTCTGAAAAGAGTACAGATGCTCTGAGGATAGGTTTTACCTGGGGGTGAGTCATTCCAAGTGTGTTTTTGGCCAGAGAAGACTCTGGGTAGCCACTAAGGAGACCCCTGGCTTTGAAAACCCAGATGTTGGTGCTTCTCTTTCTGGTAACTATTTATGTATGTAATGGTCAGACAGTTGGATATGTCTGTTGATATGTGATGCATGTATTGCTTGTGGTTGGAAGCCCTGTCTTTTGTTCTTTATTTCTCTGTTTTTATTTTCTCTGAAGTTCAGGGTGCTGATTTTTTCCCCTGAACTAACTTAATGATATATGTGCCTGATTAAAGTAGATTGTTGACCCCTTAAAAGTTGTTTTCCTTTTAGAAAAGTAGATCTAAGAACATTTACAGCAGTCCTCCCCACCCCCCCACCCTCCCCCGTGTATGCTGGCTTCCTTGTGTTACAATGGCAAGTTAGATGTCTATACTTAACTGAGTATGTTATTCCCTCCTTAAACCAAATACAATGAGAGCAAATTTGAAACAATACTCATTGCCCTCCCTTCTTTCCCTCTAATATGATATGTTTTTGTGCCTCTTCTTGTGATGTAATTTACCATTTTCTCCCTCCTCCTCACCTAGTATCCCATTACAATCCCTTTGCACCCCTTAATTAGACTTTTAATCATCATATAAATTAATTTGTACCACACCCTCTATCTATGCATAGCTCTTTTAATTTCAAAATAAATATATAATTCTCAAGATTAACAAGTATCATCCTCCCACACAGAGATGTAAACAGTTTGACTTTATTGAATAAGTTTTTTCTTTTTTCTCTGTTTATCATTCTATGCCACCTCTCTCTCTCTCTCTCTCTCTCTCTCTCTCTCTCTCTCTCTCTGTATATATATATATATATATATATATATATATATATATATATATATATACATATATATATATATATATATATATACATATATATATATATGTAGATAGATAGATAACTACATATCTATAGATATAGATATATAGATATTTCTATACACACATATATATGTATATATATATACATATATATATATATATATATATATCAGTCTATCATTCTATATCTACTCTTGAGACTTGTATTTGATGACCAAATCTTCCATTGATTGCTGGCCTTTTCATCAGGAAGGTCTGGAAATCCCTTATTTCATTGAATGTCCATCTCCTTGCTGAAAGAGTATATTCAATTTTGCTGGATAGTTGTTCTTCAGTTACCTTACAGAAGAATTTCATATTCTGATCTCTCTGATCTTTTAATATACAAGCTGCAAGGTCCTGTGTGATCCTGACTATAGTTCCTCAATATTTGAATTGTTTCTTCCTAGATGTTTCCAATATTTTCCCATTGGCCTGATAATTCTGGAATTTGCTTACAATAGTCCCTAGTGTCAGAAAGTGATTGGTGGATTCTTTTGATGACTATTTTGCCCTCTGGTTCTAGGACCTCTGGGCAGTTTTCCTTGATAATTTCTTATAAGATACTATCCAGGCTCTTCTTTTCATCATGGCTTTCCAATAGATCAATAACTCTAAGATTTTCTCTTTTTGGTCTGTTTTCTTGGTCACTTGTTTTTCCAATGAAATATTTTCCATTTTCTTCCATTTTGTTATTCTTTAGATTTCGTTTGACTGATTCTTGATGCCTCATAGAGACATTAGCTTTTACTTGCCAATTCTAATTTTTAAGAAATTGTTTTCTTCAGTTAGTTTTTTTTACTCCTTTTCTATTTGTCCTTTTTTTTTTTCATTTTAAGGAATTATTTTGTCCAGTTAGATTTTGCACCTCCTTGTCCATTTGGCCAATTTTAATTTTTAAGGAGCTGTTCTCTTCAGTGAGTTATTATTATTATTTTTTTTTATTTTGTCAATTGTATTTTTAAAATCATTGGTCAATTTTTCTTCTACCTCTCTTTTAAAATTTTTTCTGAGCTCTTCTGAGAATGCTTTTTGGGCTTGAGACCAGTTCATATTTCCTTTCAAGGTTTCAGATGTGGGTATAGTATCAATGCTGTCCTCTTCTGAATTCATATTTTGATATTCCCTGTCCCTGTAATAAGATTCTGTTTTGCTTTTCTAATTTGCCTCTTGCTCATGGTGATTGTCTTTTGCCTGACTTTTAATGTGAATCTCTGCTCTTGGGCACAGGGGACTCTCTCCCACTCTTCTTGTGCTGGGAGCAAGTGCCCAGTTATGAGCTTTGTGTGCTGTGGCCTCTGGTTCTTTCAACTAGAAGCTATATAATGCTGAGGCTTACCTGGTGCTGAGCTGTCTAGTGTGTGCCAATGCTGAGGTCAGGTGGGGTCTTTCTTAGTTTTCCCATGGTTACACTGAAACTTGCAGTGTATCTTATGGGAGAGGGGTGGTCTGGCTGCTAGAGGTCTCCTCTTCTCCTAGGTCTGTACTAAAGAGCAGGCTGGGTCAGCAGATGGGGGACCCTTTCTGTGCTGGTATCTCCCCAATTCCCCTGGCTGTGCTAAGGTACACCTGTGGTCCTGGTGTTTGTGCTTTCATCCCATTGGGGCTCAGTATATCCTGCTGGTCTACTGAGATGGGGCTTGTTGAGATGCCTCTTATCTTGTACTGGTCCTGTTCAGGCATGGTAAGAAGAGCCCTTCCCATTGATCTCCCTACCTTCCAGAGCTAGAAGACCGCTGTACCCTTTCTACTGGCCCCTCTGTTCAAGGATTTTGCCTGGGGCAATATTCTCTGGGTTTTTCAAGACCAATAAGAGACATGAACAAAAGCATGTAAGGTTTATTCTTCCATCTTGGCTCCTGGAAGTTCTAGTAGGTTATTTTCAAACATTTAGTCTGTGGAATGATATCTCCAGGTGTACTTGCTGTTGCTGACATGTACCCTACACTTCTCTCTCACCCAGCTCCACCAGACTCTTTTCCAGGTCTGAGGTGTTTGGGAATCAGCACGGTCACCAGTGATTCTGTAAGCCTAGGGTGCTCCTGTTTCACTGTGGTCGAGTTTGGGCTGCTGCAGCCACTTCCTCTGCATTCCCCCAGCCAGGTGTAACAGATCCTTCCTGTCTACCTTCTAGGTTTTCCTGGGTTGGAAATCTGCTACACTATTTCCTAGTGGATTCTGCCACTCTAAAATTTATTCAGATTCACTTTTTAGAGGTATCTGAAGGAATTTGTAGAAGAGTTCAGGTGAATACCTGCTTCTGCCATCTTGACTAAGTGTCCTTCTTGTGAGTTTTTTTTAAATATTTTAATATTGACCTTATCTTTCTGCTGAGAATGACTTCCACTGTCCCACAAATTCATACCATAGAGACTAGGAAAATTCATCTAATGTTTTACAAAGAAATCTTTTTATTTTTCCCACACAGTGGATAATTTGTTGAATTTTGTAAAGTATTTTGATTTTGAAGCAACAAATACTGGAAGTGATTGAATAGCTTTCCTCTATGCTGATTTGAAAAATATATATTAGCTGACTCTTCTTCTAAAAGTCTTTGGATATTTCATTTTCATTTACCATGTGAAACTTCTAGATAATGCCATGAGATAACCACTAAGTAAAATAAAAAAATTCCTGGAAATTATAGGACAAAACTTTCAAAGAAATTAGATTTTGCCTCAAAAGCATTTCTACTTTTTCTTGACTAGCCATAGCCCTTTACATAAAACCAAATGCAACTTTGCTTCCTTAGTCCTACAAAGGTCACTAAAATGCTTTCAGTGAGTTATGAAAGAAAAGGAAATAAGGATTTTCAGTAAAGTTAATCATTAGGCTGAAAGAAAGCACATGCTAGTATTTGGGAAGGTCAAACATTTGTGTGAGTTAAATTATTCATTTTTTAAAAATAAGACTCTCTTAGTCTAGATACATAAGTGACCACTTTATAATTGATGAAACACTTTCCATAAATTATCCCACTTCAATTGCACTACAAAGATAAGTACTACATATTATCCTCATCTTACAGATAAGGAAACTGAAGTTTGGTCTAGTACCAGTAGTTTCAAGCTTTGCCTTGCTTGTGCACAGCTTCAGCTCTGATGGTGCCACAGTGCTACAAGGTTGTCTTCCCTGGCATCTAAAATTCAGAGCTTTTTAATGCTGGTTCTTCTGGGTTGTGGTCCCCAGCAGGCTTTTGCTTCTGAAGGGTTGAAGCTGCACTGTATATCTGTTCTAGTCAGGGCAAATTTCTTTCATCTGGAACTTGGGATCTCCATGGCACTGGAAGGCAATCAGAGCATGGGGATGATTTTTATTCTAAGCTTGTGTAGTATCTTTGGGTCTGCTAGTGCAGCCTCTATAGTGTGGGAGGTGGTGGAAGGATGTGAGTTTAGCTCAGGGTCAGTAAGCATCAGTTCATTTTATTTCTTTTCTTTCTTTTTTAAAAATGTACTTTTGGATTTAGAATGTCCTAGGCCATAGCTACAGTTGAAGTTGTTTTATCTTTGCTACATAATTTCTTTTTTGGAAAAGTTTTAAAGATCCTGGAAATGAGAGAAAATGTGTAATTCTGCCTTGTGTTGCGCATATAATCTGAAAGTCCTTACTCCCCACCTTCCTTTTGATATTTTCTAATTTATTATAAGCCCACACTATGAAAACCAAAAATTTGAGACAGGAAAAATTTATCTCATTCAGATGATGATTTATTGGAAATTTCAAATATTTGTGACTAGAAAATGAATATAGATTTCTCATAGTATTATTAATAATTGCCTCCTCTTTCTTCAAGATTTTTGCTTTGCTAATACGATAAATCTTGGAGCGAATACTGCCAATTTGTTACTAATTTGACTTTATGGTATACAATACTTCAGAAATGGCCATTTTCAATCCTTGTTTTCTGTTAAATATTTGTCACTTGTTGACTTTTTATAAATTTTGGAATCTTCGAATTAATGCTAAGTTTCCACCCTTCCTTTTTTTTTTTGTTTTTGTTTTATGTGCTTCTATTATTTCAAGTCTTCAAAAGTCCGTTACTTTTCAGTGCAACTACTTCCTCTACTCAAAGATCTCAGTTTGTCAGAATCATGGCAGAAAATTTTATGAATGGTTATGACAAAAAACAAAGAAGAAACAAGAAAAATGTTATCTGATATACAAACTTTGCTGACAAACCTCTTCATTTCCAATGTCTGTCATTAATCTGGTAATTGAACCTTCTCCACTTGTCAATTCCATGACATAGTTTAGTAGTTTTGTTGGCTTATTGGTACAGAGTCAAGGATTAACTATTGAGAGATAATTTTATTGAAGAAATAATTAACATGCCCTCAAACATCCAGATAATAAAAATGGGAAATACTAGAACCTTGGAAGAATTAAAGACTCATCTCTAGCCTAAATTTTGTCACAAAAGGATGAATGATACAAGTTTAAGGTTTTCTCAATACCCAGTTATTTAGTAATATAGCTGATTTAAAAACTGTACTCTAATGTCAAAAGGTAGCATGTTACAATTGATAGTGTGTTGGATTTGAAATTGGGAAGATCTTGGATTAAATTCTGCCTCTAATGCTTGTGATTTGCCCTTCATTGTCAAAGAGGTCTTACTAGCTGGTAGATAGTCACTTAAATTATCCATGCTTTAGACAACTCCCTATGTTAGAAGCAGTTTATAGTCTGATTGTTTGCAACAATTGTATAAATAAGTCAAATGATTCATTAACTTACAGGAAAGTAGGCTTCTACAATGTCATTCTCTCTAGTGTATTGTGAAGGCAACATTCACAGTACTGATGGTGACTATGAATATGCCAGCATAGTTCTCAATGGCAAAGTGTAATTGACTCTCCATATAAAAGGTAGAAGAAAAACATTTATTCAGATATGAGGAAACTAAATCCCTAAGCCAGAAAGTCAAATCTGTAATAGTGACAAAGAAGTCAATGCACAGTAGTACAGCAGGGAACAAAGTCATTTCCAACCCTTCTCTGCCTCCTCCTTGCTGGGGCCTTCCCAGAAACAAAAGCACTCATGAGCCTTGCTGTCTGCTTGCCTGTATCATTCCCAGCTCTGACTAGCCTGACCAACTTCCTGCACCCTTCCTGTTCCACCCATTCAGAAAGCCCCTCCCACCACTTATAACTTAGGTTTCCCTGTGATTTAAGAAGGTTGCATTGCCTATTAATGAATCAGAAACATTTTACCATTTAAGTTACCCTTATATTGAACCCCAAGATCTTTCATATTCATTACATAGATTGGTGGGACAAATAGTATGAACAGAAATGTGACAGGGATAACAGAAAACAATCATAAAAAAACATTATCTTAGACAACTAGTGTCAAAAGAACTTTACAATATAATAGGGGTCACTCAAAATAAGCACACAAAACAATATCTTAGGGTGGGACTTGACTACAAGATCCCCATCATTTCCCCCTTGAATGAATGGGGCCCAAAATCTTGGGGTAAGGGGTAAGGTTTCTTCTTCTATAGCTACTTCTTTCTGAGATTGGATATAGAGTTATCCCTGCCCCAAGAGATCCCATTTGACAGGGCAGTTCCTTAGCTGGCATTCAGACCTTGGTCAACACCAGATCCAGGGGTAACACATCACAATTGTGGACAAGGGGTTACCTCTGGCTTAAGCAATCAGGTATCTGTAGGTGGAGGGTACTAAGCCTACAGAAAGCAAATCTAGCAAAGAAGTTTAACGGACAGAAAACCAAAAAGACACAACGGGACAATAATCAGAAGCAGGGTAGATACAGGATCAGCCGCACTTTTGGAGTCCATGAACCCACTATCACAGCCTCATTCACATTAGAATATATGAGTTAAGGATACAATTTGGTAATCATCTTCTTTTGAATAAACAACAGTTATGATATTATATTTCCCATGTGCTATAATTTCTGCAGCCTTTGGAACATCATCTGGCTTCCATTATGCCCATACTTTTGCTCCCAATTTTATTCTATCAGTAAAACCAAATCCTTCAGTTCCTTTGTTAGTTATTTCAGAAGGAAGGTCAGTTTCCACAAGGTGTATTATTTCACAAGCAATAATAATCTGTTGAACAATTCTATCACTTGTACAAAACTGTGTGGGTTCTTCGTCTAAATTTTGGAATGTCACAATAATTTCTCCTTGATAATTACAATATGTCACTCAAGCCAATACATGTATTCCTCAAGCTGCTAATCTTGATTTAGATAATATCCATCCAAAATGATTCTTAGGGATTCTCATACATATTCCAGTAGAGATTGTTCTTATTTCTTTCCTATCCAACCAAAAGTCTTCTAAACAATATAAATCATATCCTGATGAACCAAGTGTCCCTGGATACAGTGCTGTGACATCTGGACTCACAAGTTCAATATCAATATTTGGGATTTTCTGTGTTTACTGTATTCTAATTTGCTGATTTGGGGTCATCATTCTGGCTAGAGGTGTATTTCCTTGTAATGGTGTATTATGCAAGTTATGTAAAACTGTGAACCAAGTATCTTTCCAATGTTAATAAGAATTATTAGAACTTAATTTCCTTAATTGTTCTTTCAATACTCCATTCATTCTTTCAATTAACCCAGATGTTTGTGGATAATATGGAATATGATATATCCATTCTATGTTGCTTAATACCCAATATCTCTTCATTTCAGTACCTTTGGAATGTGAATCATTGTCATTTTTGATCTGAATTGGAGTTCCACAGTATAGCCTTATGATATCTAGAGTTTTAAAGGCATTTTTCTGGTTCACATTCTTATAGAGACAAGCCACAAGTACAATTGAATACGTGTCAACCCAAGTACATATAAATTTGAATCCTTTATTTTAGGATAGAGGTCCAATATAATTTATTTGCCAAATTTTGACTGGTAATTTTCCTCTTGCTATCTCTCTATTAACTACCCAAGGAACAGTTAAATCTTGAACAGTTCAATCTTTTTCCAACTGACATATATAACATTCCTCTGCTACTTGTTTTAACAATGCATGAGAGATACTAATACCTCAGTCTTGTACCCACTGGTGTGTAGCCTGGAACCCTAAATGGCAGATTGTTTAATGGATTCATTTTGCTAGTACCAGATCATCAATAGGTGACAGACTAGGGACAATATGTTGATTAACAGTCTTTCCTAGTTGATCAGCATGTGCATTGTACTTATGTTCTGGCATGGTGACGGCCACATGAGCATCTACATGAAAAACTGAAAAATCAGTAACCAAAGACATGTCCCATATATCTTCCCATAATTCTTTGCTCCAGACTTGTTTGCCATGATTTTCCCAATTTTGATTTTTTTCCACATGGATGTCCAGGGAGCTAACTCATTAGCTACCACCTGTGATCAGTGGATATATGACACCGTTCTCCTTGTTCTGTTTTGATAGCTTGATGTACTGCTCAGTGTATTGACTACTGCCACCTATTGCAGGATTTTCCAAAGTCTGCCTAGTATATGGGTTATAAGCTACCACTTTCCAATGTCTTTTGTGGTCCCAATATTTTGCTGTCCCATCATTAACCATGAATGTCTCTTTTGTTCATCAGTTAATCCATCGTATCCCTCATTCCATTTTACCAGCTGTTGCTTTGGTTCAGGGCGTGTTTCATTTCCCTCAGTATCTATGTTTGCTATAGATTCATGTAAAGCAGAAACTCCTTTTTTGCCTGCTTTAGATTTATTTTAAATATATCATTTCCATTAATTATACTAACCTCTTGCACATGTCCAATTCTGTGAGAAGGTGGGGTACTCATCACTCAGGTCATAATTGGGATTCCACGTCTTAATATTACCTCATGGCCCAAAGTCAGTCTCTACCAAAGCCCAACATGCAGCTAACAACTGCTTTTCAAAAGGCATATATTAAATTCCAGTTGAAGGGAGTTTCCTAGACTAAAATCCTAAGAGTACATTTCAGTTTTGTTGTTTTTGCTATCAACTCCAGTTTGCATATTCTTCTTGTACATTCACTTGTAATTCCACTGGGTCACTTTGCATAAGCCTTAAATCTAGGGTTAACTGTATAGGGACCTTTGTTTCTTTGAAAGCTTTACTCTGCTCAAGTTCCTAATCAAATTCTTATTTTTTTCTGGTAATTTCATGTAAAGCTTTCAAAATTTGTGTTAGATGTGGTATGTGATATGGCCAGTATCCAAAACTTTTGGCCCTCTTCTTTACTGGTGGGGATAGGAAAATCCTGTATCTTTGTTTGCACTTTTGGGAGAATCTCTTGCAGTCTCTTATTCTATTGTATACTCCAAAATTTTATGGTTTGAGCTGGCCTATGAATCTTTGCATGGTCAATTTCCCACACTTTGCTTTTTTATATGATCAATTAAAAGTGACAAACTGTTCGACATTTCTTTTACATTTTGTTCCGTGTATCATGATATCATCTATACAGTGGGTAAGCTGTATACCAGGTACCTCAAACTGATCTAAATATTCAGTCACAATCCTATGACAAATAGGGGGGATATGCAGATATCCTTGCAGCAAGCAGGTAAAAGTGTACTCTTGACCCTGCCAAGTGTAAGCAAATGGGTCCCATTGTTTAGAATCTATTGAAATAGTAAATAAAGTGTTTGCTAAATCAATAACTGCATACCTAGTCCCATCATATTTCTGGATCTTTTTTATTAAGGGAATGGTATCAGGAACAGCAGCATACAAGGGAGGAGTCATCTTATTCAATTGTCTTTAATCATTATCATCCTCCATGTCACATCTGACTTTTGTACTGGTCAGGCAGGATGATTCCATCAAGTGGTTGTAGGGACTAACACTCCTGCCTCAACATATTCCTTTACAGTATTGGTAATTTCATCTTGGCTACCTGGCATATAATACTGCTTTAAAGTAATTACTTTAGAATGTTCAGGTAAAGTGATTGGGTCCATTTTTATTTTACCCACTAAAACTGTATTAATTCCTATCTTTCTTGCTGCAAATTGGTATCTCCCCTCAGGTAAATTAAGAGTCATACCTCTCAATATATCTATTCCAATGATGTATTCAGGAATAAATACAATTACTACAGTATAGTTTCTCTTAGATAATTGTCCAATTTTCATCATTAGTTTGACTTGTATGACTGATATTTCAGCCCCTCCCAGTCCTGTGATGGTGATGGGAGTTTTATGTTTAAACTTATCAGCGTTTCCATATATAAGGCTTCTGTCCCATTATCTATCAATGCCCTAATTACAGTATTTGATCCATTTTTCCAAATTGATCCAAATTAGTATAGGGTCTATAATCTCATTTGTATATTTCTTTAATCTGAGCTGGGACTGGACCAATTTCCTATTCTCCCTGAAGGTGTGACAAACTTGGATATAAGGGTTCAGGAGGATCTGTATGAGCAGTTCTTACTTCTCTGTTTTGTCTAGTATCAAGCTCCTTTTCTTCGTCCATTTTTTATGGTTCATTAGATGGAATACCATCTATGCTTCCAAAATCTACCCCTGCTCTCAATAGAGCAGTAAGCAATTCTTTTCTTGTTAATCTCTTCTGACTTTGAATACACTGGCTATTCCCTTTTATCTCACTGGGTGAACTGACTCAAAATATCTGTGACTTCCTACTGAGTAAAATCCTCAATTATTTCCATAAACATTGTGCTCCCTGCCTGTTTCTCTTGTTTTCACCTTAGCATGGGGTGACCTTTGGCCTGAGAAGTCTTCTGCAACATTATTTTCATTTTCCAATTCTGGCTTAACTTCATTTTCCACCTATGCACTTTCTGGAAGTAATTATCGTAGCAACTAGACTGGGTCTGTAAAAAGGTCATGTGCACACTTCTTTTGCCAGTCTCTGCTTCTTCTGAGCTAAGTGAATAGCCTTTTTTTCCACCTGAGACTTCTCAGCTTGTTCATTCTAAAGGAGAGCTGAATGCGGAGAATTCTCATGCAAACTCAGTAACTCTTTTTCCATCTGATTTTTTTCCTTTAGCAGCTCATCTGTTTTTGCATATAATATGATAATCTGTTAATAAATATGATAACCTGTTAAAAAATTCCAGCCTCTCCCACATATCCCTGACAACTTATTCCCTGTTCTCATTGGTATTCCTTGCAAACACCTTTGCAAATCTCTATGTTACCCTTCCTTTAACCTTGGTTTCCAGTTTTCACAGGGTAGAGTGTTTTTAGCCCATTCCCTTGCTAAGGAGGAATGAGGTAAATCCTTGCATCCTAGGATATCTGTATCTTCTTCTAAATCCTTTCTGCCTCCAAATACGGATTTTACACCCTGCTATCCTGTTCATGACACCAAATGTGTCACCAAGGCAATATTCACAACACTGGTGGTGACTATGAATGTGCTAGTGCAGTTCACAATTGCAAAGTATAATAGACTCTCCATATAAAAGGCAGAAAAAAAACATTTATTCAAGCTTCCTCCCACACATGACTTACGTTTCCACACATGCTAGTTGTAGCCCCAGCTGCCTGCTTTCACTGTCCTTCCCAACACTGACTAATCTGACCAACTTGCTCTTAGCTCTGTTCCAGTTTCACCCCTTCCTGTTCCACCCATTCAGTGAGCTCCTCCCACCACAGGCTCTTGTGGCTCAGATTTCCATGAGACCCAGGCAAGTGACATGGACCTATTAGTGGTTGGGAAAGATCTTCCAATTTAAATTACCATTACAATCCCTAGGCTTCACCAGACTGGCAAATGGAATCATGACATTAAAGAAAAAGTTTAGGAATACTTCTCCACAATTGTCCTAAATGTGAATGAAGATGTTGAAGGCAAGGACCATTTGACCTATTCATAATCATAGCCTGCTGCTCTTATGGAAACCCTTTCTTGGAAAGTTGGAATATCATCTTGTCTGACTCTTTAATTTTACAAATGAAGAAAACCAAGTCCATAGGAAAATTTTAGACATGTATATTAAAATTTAGAGTTACAATGTCACCTAGTCTCACCCCTTAGAAGTAACTAAATGCAAAAGAGTTTTGTGTGAAGACTATAATGTTATTGGGATATGTTAGTATATGACAAAAAAGTCTTCTAGGGCAGCTGTCATCATACTATCCCACTGGACCTTCTGTTTTCCTAGCTACATGCAATTAATGTAAATGGAAATCACATTAAAAAATTTATTCTTCTTCAATCTATTTATGTATGTGTGTTTGTGTACAAGTCTGTATGTATATAGACATATATATATAGTATATACATACATTTAAATGGTATATACACACAGCCATATATATGTGTGTATATACATATAATAACACATATATCATGTATGTATATGTCTCCCATTTGAAGAGAACAGCCAAGTCACTATCTATAGATTTTTTTTCTTCCTTTCCTGTAAGGTGACAGGAAAATTTGAGTTTATGCTACACTGAGGCAGGATTATATATCAATAATACACCGCATAACCATATCATCTGAATTCTAATATTCCACTGTTTCAAGGATTTGTAATGTTGTTAAGTAGGCACTCTTGCTTCCAGAGATTACAACCCCTTTAACTAAGTAGATGATCTTTGAGAATTATTATGGTCAAATGTTCATCATTTTCTGTTTAACTTGGTAATTAGCCTCTCTGAATCTAGCTTGGCTGGTCCTTGCCTGAGAGATATGCTCTGACCCATTCTTCAATAAATTTAGCTGGATTAAAATTGTGAGATTTTGTTCTTAACAAGCACAGTCTTCGAGATCCCAGGGTCATCTTTATTCCAAGATAAGGCATCAGAGTGGTTTACTGAAGGAATATGAATATCACCACCACTCAATAACATAGATAAGTGTCCATATCCAAGAAATGATAGGGATGATCCTTATATTACAATGTGATATCGATAAATGATTGCTGTAGAAAAACTGGTCTGGAAGTAAAGATGAACAGGTACTGCTGCAATCAAGTGTTTCCACAAAATTACTGCTATATATAATGGACAGGTTTCTTAAGAGAAAGAGTATTGACCTGATAGCCAACATTTCCGTTACAACCATTAACACAGGCTGTAATTTTGCATTGAGGGATTTTTAAATGATAGCTATTGATCCACAAAAAGATGATGACTTCATGAGAGTTTTCAATCATGTGTAGTAAATTTTGTGTGGAGGACCATGCAGCTTCCCAAATATTCTATTGCTCTGGTGAAAAGAGTCATTGTTCAGTTTTCTATACCCAAAGTGGTAATGGAAATAAATGAAATCTCCAGATATTCAAAAATTTAATTTTATTAATAAATTCAAACTCCTCTTCAATGAAGATTCTTTCTTCCTTCTTTCCCTTTTTCCCCTCTATCTTCCTTCCTTCCTTTTTCTTTCTTTTTCTCTCCCTTCCCTTATCCCCATGCTCCCTCCCTTCTTTCCTGATTAACTAATATGAAGGAGAAAGTTATGTGGCTTTGATTTTACCTCTTCACCCAACATCTACCATCCTTCTGATTGGGGAGAAAACAGACAGGCATCTTGTACCATAAAAAGGTAAAGCAAGTAGGGAGAGATATAAAGAAGAAGATTGAGGGCAATCATCTAAATATCAGGTAATTGGTTTCTGATTAATGAAGAATCAACCAAATTCTAGATTTGTATCTATTAGTTTTGTGGAAAATTACCAAGATTAATAGGTAGTTATCTAACCCCATAATTGTGAATCTAAATTATTTCATGTTTTTATTTTACACAAATGCTTAGAAGATTACTACTAGCTGACCTCTATTCTTTGAATATGACTGTCATTTAAAAATTGCATTTATAGTGTGTGGTTCATGATCCCTTCAGAGTTGTTAAATGTTCACATACTAGGAGATAAGAAACTGATTTAATTATGAAAAAATCTGGATAGTAGCTGTCCTATCTAGAAAGATTTCTTGCCCCATAATGAAGTCCCCTTACCTTTTACCCACTGTCTTCCCAACTCATTACCCAACACATATTCACATCTAAGGACAATTGTTAACTATGATCCTGTCCTTAACCCAGTCATTGTTTACCTCTTCAGGAACAGGAGTAGGAGAAAGGAAAGGGATGATCTGACTAATATTGCTTTGAAAGTTTAGCTATTCTTCTGGGAAGGGTTGGCAGAGAGTGGGGAAAGAACAGATATGAAGTTCAATAAACATTTCAGTCTAATTGCTGTATAGATATTTTGAGGATTTTCCTTTCAGAGAAAAAAATAAATACTTCTTGCGGCATATAGGTAAGTTAGATATCAGAATTTATTAATATTTCTTTTGCCTGTAGTATGCATGAGGACCTAAAATAAGATACATAAAGTGCAATTAAATTAGAAGTAATAAAGGGTAGTAAAGGTAATCATTTTTTCACTATTCTATTGCCTTTTAAGTGGCAAGGTCCTTAAGGGCAAGAACTATTCTTCCTTCTTTCCCTTCCCTTCTCTATCCTCCTTTCTTTCTCATTTCCCTCTACTTTCCCTTCCCAACTTCTCCTACATCTCTCTCACTTCTACTCCCATAGGTATGTTTGCTGCCCTCAGCAAGTGCCAATATAAGTTGTTACTAGAATGGTTCATTTAAGTTTGAGATTAGATTGGTACTGTACCTACGCTGTAATTTAGTTGGGGAAAAAATTTAGACATACTAGTGATAAATGTCTTCACACCAAAGGCATTTTGAGAGATTTGACTAACTTCATTATCAACCAACCATATGTCAGTGGGTTTTGTCTGTTTGTAACACAAATTAGTCAGGTCAGTCAACAAAGTATGGCTAAATGGATAGATTATTTTAACTGATTTGTGAGTGAATGTGTGTATGTGTGTGTGTGTGTGTGTGCGCGCACGCGCACATGTGTATTTATGCTTCTGACTTGGTTTATCTGAAAAAATCAGTTAAATTGACTCTCATATGTAGAGAAATCTGCCATTATAGCAAATACTGACTTGACTGACTTTTTTTCTAACCATATAGATTCGTTTCCTGAATTTACTAATCACAGTTATTTTTCTGTTACATAGACTTAAATTATAATACCCAAAATTAATACCAGCTTGTAATAAATCAATAAACATTTATTAACCTCTTATATTCTAGGGACTGTGCTAAGCCCTGAGGATGCAAAGAAAGGCAAAAGGTTGTTCTGGCTCTCAAGCAATTCACAGACTAATAAGGGAGACAACATACAAATAACTATTTGAAAAGAAAATAAATGCATATCAGAAGTAATTTCTGGGGGAAGACCTACCAAGAAGGGGAATCAGGAAAGGATTGTACAATATACAATGCTGGAAGAGTCTTGAAGAAAGTCAGGGAATATCATATATAGAGATAAGGAGGGAGAGAATTCCAGACATGGCAGAGAATATACAGGGTCTTGTATGTGGAATAGCATAGAGGCCTGTGCAGTGATCACAAAGCATATGAAAGAGGTGAGGAGAGAGAAAAGTTAGCATGGTGTTGAGGTTATGCAGAGTTTTGAAGGCCAGGAGAGTTTGAACCTTGAATTGGCAAGGACCCACTGGAATTTATTGAATGAGTGAGGGGCAAGATAACATGGTCAGAAGTATGCTTTAGGAAGTTCATGTGGACAATTAACTGGAGGATGACTAGAGTAGGGAGATAATTGAGATAAGGAGACAAAAAAGAAGGCTGTTACAATAGACGAGGCATGAGATGAGATCCTTCATCAGCCATGGTGGTGACAACATTAGAGGACAGTGGGTATCATTTAAGAGATTCCACAAATTGAAATCGATAGGACTTGGCAATAGATTATATTGGAGGGGGTTAAGAGAGGGAAGATTTAAGGATGACAACTAGGTTTTGAGTTTAGGTGACTGGGAGGATAGTGGTATACTTGGCAATAATGGTCAAGTTCAGAAAATAGGAGGGAGAAAATGAATTTACTTTTAGGTATACTGAATTTAAGATGTCTATGACATACTCATACTCATACTCCAGAGCATCTGGAGATGCAAGTCTGGGGGGTTAGAAGAGAAATTAGAACTGAATAAAGAGATCTGAGAATCATCCCCATAGAAATGACACATGAATCTATGATAAAAGATAGAATAGTGCCATAAAAATCTAGAGAGTAGAGAACATCAAGAGAGGGTGGTCAATAGTTACAAAGGCTGTAATAAGGTTGAGTTCAAGAAAAAGATGAGTATCAAGAAAAATCATTAGATTTTTGCCTATTAAAAGATCATTAGGGACTTTGGAGAGAGAGAGAGATAGATTGAGGGAGTATGATAGAATGATATGTCCCTTCTCTGAAGTCAGGAAGAAGCTGATGCATCTAACTTCCTCTAAGTAGTAACTCAAACACCTTCTTATTGATTCTATCATTAAAAAACAAGACAAAAACAAAAACTCAGACAATTAACTATTTTGCCTCATGTAGTTTGATTTATGATTTCTTAGAATACAGGATTGGAAAGCCTGGCTTTGCTAAAGTCCATTGGGATTCAAATCAATCAACTTGGCCTTGCCTTAAACCCAAATCACTCTGACTCTCAATGATTGGCCAACAACAGGCCCCACCCCAAATCTCATTTTGTCATTGTTTGGGTTTTGATGGTTCAGAGTGAGTGTAAATAACAATTGTTTCCGTTTTGGGCCAGAAACCCTGAGGGGTTTTCCCTCCCCGGTTGTTTTTTTTTTTTTTTTTTTGACTAGGCAAAAGAGGAATTTTTTTTTGGCCCATTTCTTACCCAGCCTTAATCATTGGGTGGGTATTGCCTTGGACAAACTGAGACCTTGGAAAAACCTTAGCTTAAAAAGGTCAAGATCTCCTACTGCATCTGGGTCTCTCTCCGGTCATCCTGATCTATATCTTGCACCGGACCCAGATGGCTCTGGAGGAGAGATTGAAGCTAATGACTTTTATAAAGTTACCTCACTTAAATCAACTTATTTGCAAATAAAGACATCACCTTCCTGACTTCAGTGGTCCTCTTCTAGAACAAAAGACAAAAAACAACATCAAAAATAACTCATACACCAATACTATGTCAATGCAACAGTAAAACAATAAAGTGTATGTATGTGTGTGTGTGTGTGTGTGTGTGTGTGTGTGTGTGTGTGTGTGTAAATTAGAATGTTTATAGTCATCAGTGAAAACTGTGTGAATAAATAAGTTCCTTCTCTGTGGGAGAATACAACATCCATCTGGGCAGGGATTGTTTCATTTTTGCCTTTGTATTGCCTGTTTCTAGAATGATTCCTTGCATATAGTAGGTATTTCATAATTGCTTCTTGAATTGAAAGGAAAGGAAGAACAGAGGGATGTATGGTATGCATAAATGTACTATGACATTTTGGCATAGATGGTTTGCCTTCAAGGGTTGATCATGGTGGAAGAGTATAAGATAATGAATTGGCAGTCTGTACATTCTACTGTTACCCACCATACATTAACCTAGAAAAAAATCATGAGTATATTCAGTAGATACTCTTAAGAGAATTTATGGGAAGAAAGAGACTAGAATAATACAGGATAAGATGATATGAATATATTACAATCTCCTTTTATGCAGTGAGCAAATGTTGGATTCACGGAAGCTTTGAAATAATGAAGTTAAAAAAATCCTGGCAAACAATCTACTTGATGTCACATTCCCAGGTTTTACTTTTCAAATAATTTTTGACATATCCTGAGAGGAGTGAATTTAAAATATATATATATATATGCGTGTGTATGTGTGTGTGTGTGTGTGTGTGTGTATTTGTTCACTTTGATTCAACAAACATTAATTAAAAACATACTATATACAAGATGCTGTGCAAAGCTAGAGCAAAGACAAAAATAAATCAGTACTTGCCCTCAAGGAGCTTACATTCAACTGGGGATACACGGCATGTACACAGATAAAAAAAAACACAAAATATACACAAAGTAAATTCAGGAGGAAGAGAATATTAACAGCTCAGTGGTCAGAAAAAAGACTTATCAGAGGTGGTGTTTGTGCTGTTTAGCAGAAGCTGGGGTCCTAGTGGGCAGGAAGGAGAAGAGAGTTCCAAATACAGGAGACTTCTGGTACAGAGACAGAAGATGGAACATCTTATAGGGCTAAGAGTCAATCAGTCCACTTGGTCTGAAACAGAGTAATCAACTGAATTTCAGATCTGGATCCTGAGACTGAATAGTCCTGATCTGAATAAGTGAATACAAACCCAGATTATACTGATTAATATATGTGCAGAAGAACCATAATATATAATATATTTTATTTAATATAATTCATACATACATATAATTTGTATGTAGATATAAATTTGCCAATTCCTTAATTATTCTTAAATTTAGCATAGTCTATTAAGCCTAAGTTCTTTGTACACTCCAGGAGTATTTCTGCAATGTGACTGTTAACCTTTATTTTGCTTTTGCAAGTTTACATTTGTTGTTGTTATTTCTCTAACCTGTATTTTCTGTAAATGCAATTTTATTACTCAGGGTGAGGAATCCTGAAAACTGAGGACAAGAGAAGTCATGAAACCTATTCATGGGGCAGATACAGGCTAAGCTGTCCCTGTATTAGCATTCCATCATAGATCACTGTCTACCACTGGAAATTTTGTGGGACTCAAATATTTTTCAGGGCATGATACTGATAGTTCCTGAGCTTGGGCAAGCACCAACAGCCCCAGGCATGAAGCCCTGCTATTAATGGACATTTTGTCAAGAGATAACTTTGCCTCATTGTTATTTCTATGCCTTACCACTGTTCACTACATTGTTTGCTTCTTTGTCTACCCACAAATATATGTCAAGGTTTAGCCCCACTGCTCTGGGCCTCCTACTACACGAGGCCCTGGCACATGTGTCTAATTTCCCTGCCCCAGTGGAGTAAAGAAAGCTTTTTCCTTGTGATCTGTGTGAACTCTTGATATTTTTGGAGTTAACAGCTATTACAAAACCTCTGTGACTCTTTGGTCATTTGTTTCCAGAGTTGATAATATCAAGTACTAGAGCTGACTTAAACTTTTTTTGCCAGTATAAGGATGACTTTTTTTGACTTTTAAAAAAAGTGCAACCTAGGGAACGGGGCTCATTGGAGGAGATTGTCAATTCAAACATCAAATGCCAATTTATGTAGGGATATTCTAAATTTGAATATAATTGTCCCCTAGAAAATGCTTCACAAGGATAAATATGCCAGTGATTCTAATTAATATTTACTTTAGTTAGAATAGCTATCAACATATACTTCATAACATTTGGAATTTTCCAAGAATTGCAACATAAATAATTAGAGGAGTGGTTACTGACAACAACACAGTTATAGCTCTGCTTGAGAACTAAGCCAGAGACAGTGTGGTAGAGTAGATAAGATTCTGGATTTGGAGCTAGGAAGATCTGTGCTCAAATCCCAGCTCAAATACTCACTACCTCCATGACCCTGAGTAACCTGCTTATTTTTTTATATGTGTGCTTCAGTGTTCTTTGCTTTAAAATGAAAGTGGACTCAGTGAATTCTAGGGGATCTTCCAATTGTAAATCTGTGATCCTATAGAGTAATAAAATAATTTGAGAAATATGCACAAAT